>NC_142566.1:25207500-25425000 GCF_041283825.1 Pyrus communis | reverse complement strand
ACACTCTTAAAGAAAGCTCACAAAACAAACTAATTAGCAAAGCTTTTCTTATTTAGCTCTAGGCTTTGTTTCTCCTTGGATGATTTACAATGCTTGAGGACTTGGGTATTTATAGCAAACCAAATGAAAGCTACACCACACACTTACTTCACCTACAACATCCACCTACTTCACCTACAACCTCCACTTACTTCACCAACCTCACACACTTACTTCACCAACCTCACACACTTACTTCACCTACAACATCCACCTACTTCACCTACAATTGACATTGATTCTCAACAACCTACACTTGACTGTCGGAAATGTGTGAAATCTTGGGCCAGTCGAGCAGGTTGCATCTTTCTTTATTCAGATTCGTACCAGTCCCGATTGAACTAAGCAAGGAATATGTTTGGTTAACACTTACCACTTATTCAGATTCGTACCAGTCCCGATTGAACAATATTGAACCAAATATACATGAATAATTGATTGGAGATAAAAATAAAAAATACCTCTTATATCTGGAATATGACAAATATTTGGCCATCTGGGCCACTGTTCTTGGTGCATCTTTCTATCTGCATCCGCAACCATAGACGTGACACTTCAATATTTTGAAACCCTCTGTTGGAGGAGAAAGCTATGTAAAATATAGAGTTACATACCTGATCAGAGATATTCTTTTAGGTTTCGTTAGGCTTGTACTTGTATATAAGTGCCAACTTGTTGGTATCATCACAGTATCCAATAAATGAGGCCAAGTTTCTATGATGGATTCTCATCAGGAGCTCAACCTGCAGCCACAGGGAACTCATCAATCTCTAACAACAAGACAAGGCATTAACTTGCATTCCAAGGAATTAAATTCAAACTGTCAAACCTCTGTTTGGAACTCCCTAGCTGAGCTAGCTCCTTGAGATGACGATGTAGAACCACACTTGAGTGCCATATTTCAACTAGCCATGGTATACAATCCCAAATCCTCCTTTCCCGATTTCAATTTTAAAGTTTTTGGTGATTTCTAAAACCTCGTCATAAGTGAACTAGGACTTCTGATGCTACATGAGTTTTGTTACGTTTTCTCCATCTGCAGCTTAAGTAGACAAAAAGATATGAGTTCAGACTAACTGGTTAGGAATACTACTACACCATAGTAGGAGCGCCGGTTCTACCTGAATAAGTATCAAAGGTATAAAATGGTACCTGGTTTTCTTATTCTTCTCAGCTTCCATACCAGTATGAGCACTATAACTAGTAGGAGGGCCACTGCTGACAGCAATGATCCAAGTATTGGAACAACCATGTTCTCCTTGCACTTGCTTGAATCTGAACTAAAACAGGACTTATAAGCACATCAAAAATCTGAAGCACACAATATTGGAAGAAGTTCTAGGGTTAGTATAAATCCTAGTCGGCAAGCATGGGTGTATGTACCTGCCATCATTACAACTATAGTCATCATTGCCATAAAGGAAAGACAGCAAGGGTGTGCACTCTGGAAAGGAATGTTGCATGTGGGTGTGCACTCTGGAAAGGAATGTTGCATGTGATTGCTGACTCCTGGACAGCAGGGAGGTCATTTACTTTGTATTATTGCTGCATGTGTGCTGTTGCATCCGGTTACAAGGGTGTAAAGCTTTCTTTGTATTGTGTATAAGTATGCCTTCCCATAAGGCCTTCTATGATATGAAATGTATAAAAGGTATAAAATGGTACCTGGTTTTCTTATTCTTCTCAGCTTCCATACCAGTATGAGCACTATAACTAGGAGGAGGGCCACTGCTGACAGCAATGATCCAAGTATTGGAACAACCTGTTCTCCTTGCACTTGCTTCAATCTGAACTAAAACAGGACTTATAAGCACATCAAAAATCTGAAGCACACAATACCATTCGCTTTCGTTAAAGAAGATGCAAACCTATTCAGTGCTCTCCATGAATGAAACTTGCACAGAGCAGTAGGACGAGGAAACCAGTTGAGATCTTCTTCTCTCTGTCTCACTGCAGCCTATGAACTAACTGGTATTTAAAACACGTGACAATGTTCCGACCAAAAAAGCAGAAAAACGTATGTGACAGTGTGGATTTGTACCTCATGCTGCACAACTTTACATGAAACATGATCCTTATTACATGGAGATGCTTAGTCTACGTCAATCAATGGATCATGCAATGTTCATACTAAGAGAGCAATTTGGTTAAGCCAACGTATTTTCTAGTCAAAACATTTCAAAAATTGTTCCAAAGTGATTAAGTCGAGGACATTATCAATGTATATTAGTATTTACCTAGCATGGTGCTGTCATTGAACCTGCATTTGTGGAATCTGAACCAATGGAAATCACTCTAGGTGAACTCTGGTATGGTGAAATCGTACCACAAGTTTCTTCATTTGAGCCTGGAGTTCTTTGTCGATGCCTAGACACCTTTATTCCATACACTCTGTTAGTTGGCACAGCACAGAACCCATAGTGGCTCTATGTTGGCAGGTGAAAGTTGTGCATGCCATTGCTGTCTCTAAAACTTTCCAGGCCAAATTCACATCGAACTCTCCTCAAATCATTCGATACAAAATAGTTGTTAAATCCCATTCTGGAACTCAGGGTTCACCCACTGCACTATGTGGACAAGATCATCAATTTCTATGATTGCAGGTTGGCTAGTAAAACTCTCAAAATCAATTTTTTCATTCAAACTTTGATAATTGTAGTACCTGCAGACCAAAAAAAAGTATTATCAAAGCACTCACTGTTCATGCAGTTGTATTTATGACATGATAAAAAATCTAAGAGAACACAGAAACTAGAACATACTCTGGATCAAGATAACCCACTCTGCCCATGACCGACATTACCACACAAGTCTCATTATCACTGAAAACAACACTGGACAGACCGAAATCTGCTATTTACGCGTCCAAGTTTTTATTGCACTGCGCTTCTTAAGTGAGCTGAAATACAAATCCAATTTATCTGTGTTTAAAGTATTCTACATAACTCGACCTGATTTTATTTAAGGATGAAAGATTGAAGAAAGAAGTTACATATTGACTAAACAGATTACCTTCTACAAAATTGGTCTAAGAAAACTGTGCTAGTTGAGAGAACCTGCACACAGTGAGAAGAAACACAACCTTGTACAAAAGTGTACCTCAACATATGGAAATCACTCTAGGTGAACTCTAGTATGGTGAAATCCTGGAGTTCTTTCTCGATGCTTAGACACCTTCATTCCATACATTTTGTTAGTTGACGCAGCACAAAACCAACCATGGTGGCTCTATGCTGGGAGGTGGAAGTTGTGCATGTCATTGCTGTCTCTAATGCTTTCCAGACCGAATTCACATCGAACTCTCCTTGAATCATTCGTTCCAAATTCGTTGTTAAATCCCCATTCTGGATTCACCCACTCCACTATGTGGACAAGATCATCACTTTCTATGATTGCAGGGTGGCCAGAAAAACTGTAAAAATCAATTTTTTTCATTCAACCCTTGATATAACTATAGTACCTGCAAACCAAAAAATGTAATCACAAATAAACCACTCACTGTTCATACATTTGTGTTTATAAAAAATCTAATAGAACACAGAAATTTGAACATACTATCGATCAAGATAACCCGCTCTGTCCATGACCGATGTCACCACACAATTTCATTATGTATACATGTCAATTTGACCAAATGGCTACTATTTGGTGTTTTAATTACAAATGCATGAAACCTGCGTGCTTCCTCAAACACCAACATTGACCATTCTCTCCTTCTCATTAAAAAAAAAAAGAATTTTAACGAAATACTCCTGGTACTGTTCACTTTTAACGAAAAATCACCTTTTTACCTTTCCCTAGTACTATTCACTACATCTTTATTTGTTATTTTTCATTAAAACTAAAGTTTTTTTTTTGAACAACTAAAGTTTTTTTTTTTTTGAACTTTTCATTAATTTTCTTTTAATAAAATAAAATAAATAAATATGGCGTCAGTCATACAAAGTCAAGCTTTCTAAACCTCTTTTATGGACAGATACGGATTTTATGGTTCGAAGCTCAACCAACAGGTAATTTGGACCACTTAAATCGAATTCGATAGTACTAATTAACTTATATGCTGCCTCACTTTACATAATCTAAAGACTTCAACGTCTCTTTCACACAAAGGGCCTAAATTTTCTGATCTTTAAGCTCTGGACACTAATGTCAGGAGGGGATCCAAATTCCTCTTTATTATCCATCTGTCAAATTTTCTACTGTTTGCTTTAGCTTGTTGTCCTAGTTTCTCTCTTCCTCATCCTCCTCTAGCTAGCGTTTGGAATCCGGCATCCGAATCACATGTCCATGCGGTCCTAGACACATTAAAGCTTACCTACTCTACATAATGACTCCACTCCCCTCTTCCAACACCTCCATGTTTCAGACGAAAGAATTTCTAGAATTTTATCGTCAATTTGACAAATTAACAATGGCTTATTGGCTATGCCTCTCCCTCTGTACGTTGTTAATAGTGTCGATATTGTTCCATTACATCGATTGAAGAAAACCCCACATCAGGAATAATATGTATTAACAAAATATGATTCTTTATTTGAGAATTTATTTGAGAATCATAGCCGTTGGATGAGTTTACGATAGATAAATACCACAAAGTATAGATAGTCAAAAGTTCGAACATTATTGACGGATGGCGAATGTGAATGATAATTCAAGAGTAGTGAGAAAAATGATTGGTATTAAGTCTTTGGTCACTATTATCTTGAAAGTTGATGACCAAAATGACAACTGCCTCCCCTTCTTTTGGCTGCAACAGCAGAAATAGGATGCTTACTCCAGGTGGAATATGAACATCTGGAAATTACTCCAGGTGAACTCTGGTATGGTGACCTCGTAACACGAGCTTCTTCATTTGAGCATGGAGCTCTTTCTCGATGCCTAGATGTACACCTCCATTTCCAAACACTCTGTTAACGCACAGCACAAAACTCTCTGCTGAGAGGTGGAAGTTGTGCATGCAATTGCTGTCTCTAATGGTTTCCAGAACGAATTCACGTCAAACTCCCCTCAAATCCTTCGATCTCAAATCCCCGTTCTGGAACTCAGGAATCAGGATTCACCAACTCCACTATGTAGAGAAGATCATCATTTTCTATGATTGCAGGTTGGCCAGTAAAACTCTAAACATCAATTTTTTTCATTCAACCTTTGATAATTATAGTACCTGCAGACCAAATAAAGTAATCATAGATCACTCACTGCTCATAGATTTGTTTGTTTTTTTAAATCAAAATTCTAAGAACACGAAATCTGAACATACTCAAGATCAAGATACCCCGCTGTACTCTTGGCTGATGTCACCACGAGTCTCACTGTCACTGGGAAAAGCCATGGACAGACCGAAATCTGCTATTTTTGCGTCCAAGTTTTCACTTAAGAGAATGTTGGCAGTATTTACATCTCTACGCACAATACGTGGATTGCACCTTTATGCAAGTAAACAGTCCTGTGAGCCAAATTTCACAATATACATAAGTTGAATTAGGCATATGAACTTGTGCAGATATATTAGCGTATGAAATAACACGAAGCACTAACCTAACGGAATATCTAGTGTTATCCGAAGTCTCATTTCCCAAGTCATATGTGAGCTTCTATCTGCATTTGCAGCCATTGACGTGACACTCCAATATTTTGAAACCCTCTGATGGAGGACAATGCTTATAAAATATAGAACTACATACCTGAGAGAGATTCTTTTAGGTTTCCTTTAGGCATGTACTCGTATATAATATAAGTACCAAGTAGTCGGTTTCATCACAGTATCCAATAAATGAGGCCGAGTTTCTATGATGGATTCTCATCAGGAGCTCAACCTGCAGCGACAAGGAACCCATCAATCTCTAACCAACGAGACAAGGCACTTGCAATTCCAAGGAATTAAAATCCTAACTGTCAAAACTCTGTTTGGAACTCCCTAGCTCCTTCAGTTGACAATGGAGAAAGTATTTTAACCGCAACTTGAGTGCCATCTTCCAAGTAGCCATGGTATACAATCCCAAATCCTCCTTTCCCAATTTCAGTTTGAAAGTTTTCGGTGATTTCTAAAACCTCGTCACAAGTACACTGGGATTTCATTGATGCTACAGGTGTGCTACAGGTGTTTTGTTATGTTTTTCTCCATCTGCAGCTTAAGTACAAAAAGTTATGAGTTCAGACTAACTGGATAGGAATACCACTACACCATAGTAGCAGTGCCATTTCTAACTAAATAAGTATCAAGGGTATAAAATGGTACCTGGTTTTCTTATTCTTCTCAGCTTCCAGACCAGTAAGAGCACTATAACTTGAAGGAGGGCCATTGTTGAAAGTAATGATCCAAGTATTGGAACAACAATGTTCTTCTTGCACTTGCTTGAATCTGAGCTAAAAAGAACTTATCAGCAGATAGAAAATATAAATCTAAAGGACGCAATACCATTCGCTTTCGTTAAAGAATGCTAACCTATTCAGCACTCTCCATGAACGAAACTTGCACAGAGCAGTAGGACGAGGAAACCAGTTGAGATCTTCATCTCACTGTCTCATTGCAGCCTGTGAACTACCTGGTATTTAAAATGTGTGACAACGTCCTGACCAAAAAAACAGAAAAACGTATGACACTGGATTTTTAACCTCATGCTGCACAACTTGCAGAGTACATACATGATCCTTATTACATGGGGATGCTTAGTCTACATCAATCAATGGATCATGCAATGTTCATACTAAGAGAGCAATTTGGTCAAGCCAACGTATTTTTTAGTCAAAGCATGTAAAACATTGTTCCTATTAGGGTTATGTGGTGTGATACAAGTCAGGGAGACAACCTGAAGTATTAAACAAAAGTGATTAAGTCGATGACAATATAGATGCATACTTGTATTTAGCCTACACTGATTCACTGCACAACACATCCCAACCCCATTTTTAACCCACCAAGTTTTGAACATGGGATGAATGAGAGAGTTTGTAGCTACCTAGCATGCTGCTGTCATGGAAACTGCATTTGTGGAATTTGAGAGAGTTTGGCCAGTAAAACTCTACAATTCAACCTTTGATAATTATAGTACCCGTAGACAATAAAAAGTAATCATAAATAAACCACTCACTGTTCATACATTTGTATTTATAACTTGATAAAAAATCTAATAGAACACGGAAATTTGAACATACTTGTGATCAAGATAACCCACTCTGCCCATGACCGATGTCACTACACAAGTCCCATTATCACTGGAAAAAACCACGGATAGACCGAAACCTGCTATTTTCGAGTCCAAGTTTTCGTTGTACTATGCTTGCTCTCCTCTCTTAATGCAATTCTCCTATTGGATTCCCTTCTTAAGTGTAGCTGAAATACAAATCCAATTTATTTGTGATTACCGTATTCTAAATAACTCTGAAATATACATGGATAATTGATTGGAGATAAAAATAACAAGTAACAACCATGCGCAACATGCCTTAGAACATATTTGAACATTATAACATATACAGAATAACCGCAGACTCGTAAACAGTTGCAAAAAAAATTAATGTTCTTCCACGAGGCTAAAAGACAAGAGAAGAGAACAAATCATGAATTGCTGTTTCGGGAAAGAAACCTACACTTGACTCTGGGAAATGCCAGAAATTTTACGCAACAGTAAAATTTGGATTGGCTTCCCCAGTGCCGATAGATACTTGAGATTCCCACAACGGTGAATAGATAGATGGTCGATTCATGACAGGTTCCGTCATCACTCTGGTAAGAGCCTTTTGAATCAGAAATCAAAACTGCAGAAAACGAGAGTGAATGAAGAATTTTGAAAAAAATATACATGCATAATTGATTGGAGATAAAAATAAGGGCTCCAAAAATAAAAATTACCTCCGACATAGAATGCGAGAAATCTTTGGCCATTCTGGGCCGCTGTCCTTGGCGCATCTTTCTTTCAGTTGGGGACACGAATGAATCACTAGGGCAAGCAATTTGGTTAGGCGTTGCATAGCTTCGACCGTAGGCAGATACATCAGGTTCTTACATTGCTCAATTTCCAACTGTGTAAGAGAAGTGAGGTTGCCCAACCACTCTGGAAGAGCCTCCAGACCATCGAAACCTTCAATGGACAAAAGTGTTAGAGAAGTTGAGTGTTGAATTTGCTGAGGCAGAGACTTGAGCTTAGGCCACCCCTTCAATCTTAATTGTTTCGATGGGACCTGAAAATCCGGAAAAGAATCGAGCTCTTGGCAGAAGGCAGCGAGAGACAACTTTTCCAAACGAGATAGAGAGTGCAGCCCCTTGGGCAAATACATCAGGTTCTCACAATCACGAATTGTCAACTCAGCAAGAGATGTGAGGTTGCCCAACCACTCTGGAAGAGCCTCCAGACCATCGAAACTAGAAATGGACAAAGATGTTAGAGAAGCAGAGTGTTGAATTTGCTGAGGCAGAGACTTGAGCTTAGGCCTCAAAGTACAATTCTAATACTTTCAGTTCCGATGGGACCTGAAAATCCGGAAAAGAATCGAGCTCTTGGCAGAAGGCACCGAGAGACAACACTTCCAAACGAGACAAAGAGTGCAGCCCCTTGCGCAAATATTGTAATTTCCCACATTTATATAATTCCAAACGAGATAGAGATTGTAAGCTGGACACATTGTGATCCGCCAGAGATATCAAATTGTCGCAGAAGTTGACACTTAATTCAGTGAGGGACGTGAGGTTGTCTAAACTGGGAATAGCCTCTAGATTAGGGCAATTACATATTTCCATATGCTCAAGAGAGACGGGGGTTTGTAGCCCATGACCCGACAAAGTCCTCAAATTTCGACAATCCATGATACTCAGTGTGCGAAGACTAGTACAAGAATGGAGCCCACTCAGTATACTTGTGAATCCATCGCACTTATAAATCTTCAATTCACGGAGGGATGTGCAACCGTTTAAAGACAAGTCCCCCTCGAGAGTAGTGCAATTATCAATAACCAAATCACGGAGTGAGGGCAGACTCTGAATTGAAGTGCATCTGAGCTTTGGGCAACCAACTATTTTCAACTTCTGAAGAGACTGGGATGGTGAAATTTGGAAGGATTCTAGATTGCCACAATCCTCAATTTCCACCGTCTCAAGTGAGGGGCAATATTCTAACCCACAACACAAGCTCAACAATTTCTGACAGCTCCTAATTCTCAAATGACGGAGTTTGGTTACTCGACAATTTCTCATCATCCACGATGCAAATTTAGTACCCTTGAATTCCTCAATCGTCAAGCTTTCTAAGTTGGGGTGTGGTTGGAGTCCTTCAAGAATATCATCGTCAAGAAAATTGCCATTTCTTTCTTCCCCCCATTCTAATATCAATTTTCGTAGGTTTGCCTTTTCCACTAATTTTGATTTCATTGCTTCTTCTTTGTCCCGCACAAATTCCAAGGATCCAATAACTAGTTCCCCTTTCAGTTCATTTAACCCACCTAGCTCATCAAGTCTATGACGCCTTGCTCCATCCAATTTAAAACAAGGTAGTGTTTGCAGATGAGTCAATCTTGTCATCCTAAATGGAACTTCCACATCCTTGTCGAAATAAACATGTCTCAAGTTGATCAAATTTTCCAATTCCCTAGGAAACGTTTTAATATATATATTTGACATTCTTAACGTCTCAAGATTATAGAGCTTGCCAATAGATTTGGGGAGTTCTTCTATTCCTGTCCCGGAAATGTTAAGATACCTCAAGCGTTTCAACTTTCCAATTGAATTGGGCAACTCCTCAATTTCGGCATCGAATAAATTCAACATCCGTAAACCTTTAAACCTTTGAAAGGCGTTACCAGGGACCTCGCAATCAACAAACAACGACCGCAATCTCCTAATACTCCCTTTTGGAATTCTTTCAATTGTAGTGGAAGAAATATGCGCAACATGCCGAATCTCTCGTGCGTCATCATCCATCTTATCCAAGTCTCGCGTCAAGCTTTCAGATTTGAATGCTTTTTCTGCAAGATCATGCACCAAATCGTGCATCTTGCAAATGGTAATGCCGTACTCTTCTCTAGCATCTTGAAATAAAGAGTTTTGCAATAGAATATTGAAATATTTATTACCTATATCCTCCATACTTATGTTGGGAGAAGAATGGAGATATCCTTGAGCCATCCAGAGCTGGACCAACTCATCTTTTTCAATTTCAGAATCTTTCACAAACATTGAGCAATATACAAAACATTGCTTCAATGATGACGGTGTTAAATTATCAAAACTCAACTCCAAGACTGACATGATTTTCTGATCTTCATTTGGTAATTCCCATATTTTACTTTCTAGAATTGACGACCATTCACGCCTACTATTTTTAGAACACATTAGGCTTCCTAAAACCTGTTGATACATAAGTTAGTTAGTTTCTATATATTTTATAATATAAAAAGGTGATTAGCAAAATAACAATCCCAAATTATAGCTTCATTGAATTTTGAATAGAGTGATGAGCAAAACAAAGATGCATTAAACTCAACTTCGTTTTGTATCGATCAGAATTGCAAGATTGCTCTCCAATATTTTTGCTTGTTAGAAGAGAAATACCAAGGAGACTTGCGAGCCAAGTAAGAATTAGTCTTGGAATTAAACTCAAAGATACTTGGTTAGATCATTTAAATATAAGTGTTAATTTAGTACTTATGATAACCAAGTAATTGAACAATTTGTAACAATGCACTAGGAAGGTAGTATTTTGAAGGAGCGTTTTGATCCACATTTTTTATAGCTAACTATAAAAAAACATTAAATTTACACAGGCGCGCGGTGAGCATAGAGCGAACTATCCTTTCGCCATTTACTAAAGAAACACTAAATTTGATCAAACGGTTATACGACTTCGGATTTGGGTGATTTTTGTAGAGATGATATTTGAGAAAAGACATAAAAATAGACGGTTAAATCGTTGAAATATACAAACATATATATATATATATATATATATATTATAAACAAATTGATCCTTTAAAAGCTCATTATTATGTTTTTCATGCAATTTTCTTTTTAAAATGTTCGGACAAAATTAAATATACCAAGTTAAGGGTTTTTATAATGGCGATTGATTATTTAATTGTACTTATATTAGCAAACTAAAATGTTTTAAGTTCAACTCATATGAATGAGGATAACGTTTTGAATTTGTTTGAGTTCGAAATCATACTCAAACATGACCTAGCCCAATTCCCGTTAAGAGTAGAATGGTAAAAATCATAGTGATACATTACCCTAATTCTGCAAACTAATCCTTTATGGAGAAAGCCACCAATCTATGTCTTCGACTGGCGACCCATTTTTGTGTGTAATTAATGTCTCATATTACAAACTTATTTCTGAACTACTCATTAATCGTTTAATACCTATTTTAGGTAAACTTATTTGACAAAACCAAGATGTTTTTTTTATCCCATTCGATTGATTAATTCAATATGGGATATTAGAGTAATGCTAGAGAGACCAACTACTTCAATCATATTCATAGACCACATGATGTGTTAGTTGATGGTTGGACTCATTATTCAAATCATTAAAGAAAGAATCCAACTATCAATCGCTACATCATGCGGTCTACAAAATATGGTTTCCCTACTCCCTAGCATAAAATTGCAAAGAGAAACTTGATATGAAAAACAATTTGGGTCATAATCGTTATCAATTAGCATCATCTTTCTCTATGATTAAAACAATTAGGCTTTAATGACACTTGGATTAAATCTTATTGGGTTTGAGAGTCCTGTTTTCCTAGACTTCAATGACTAAGAAAATGATTGTCGCTCACCGTTAGATCTTTAATCCAACGGTACAGGAAAAATACAGCAAAAAAGTTAAATGAGCACCATCCATTAGATTAAGATCGAATGGTGGGTGACCATCATTTTCTTGGTAATTGTTTTATAGGAGAACAATTCTGTTGGGTTTGATAGGGTTTCTTCCGTTTGTGTAGTTAATTGGCTATTCAATCGTATTGACCTCAAACCTCTGTGGCTAAAAGAAATAGAGGATTCAAAGCCAAGTCTATGTTTTCTCCTTTAAGAAAATTTAGAGTAATACTGTTGATGTAATCAAATTTACTCCCTTATTTGTATAGTTTATACTTTAACATTAGTTTATACGACTTTATGCATAACATTTGTTTATATATAACATTTTTTTTATATAGCATTCTTTTATTCGTCGTCTTAATCCATTTTTTTTATATATTTATGTTACTAAAATAAAAAACCAAATAAAAGATAGCAAGGGGGAATATGATAATAGACATACCTTTGCCACCAATGGTACACCAGCACACTTTTCAGCTATCGCCCTTCCAATGCCCTCTTGATCTGAATCTAGAGAACGAGCATTACCATTTCGTAATGCTTCACCCTTTAATATGGACCAACAATCCTCGTTTGATAGGAGCCCCAAATCACACTTCGGCATTGTCCCCGTGATTGATGCAACAATAGCACTGCGGGTTGTAACGATGGCAATGCTTCCGGGACCAGAATTGAGTTTCGACAAACAATCCGTAAAACTGCTCCATAAATCCTCAGCTTCATTCCAAACATCATCGAGTATCAGCATATATCTCTTCCCTGTCAACCTTTCTTTGAGGTTATTCAGCAATGCTTCCTGACTTGTAAATCCTGTCCTGTCCGAGTTAAGGGATTCTAACATCCGATTTAGAATCGAATTAACGTCAAAAGGGTTGGATACACACACCCACATTTTTTCCTGGAAATGTCCACCAATAGCATCATCGTTGAATATTGATTTTGCCAAAGTCGTCTTTCCGAGTCCTCCCATTCCCACAATGGCCTTAACTGAGAGGTACTCTTCCTGATTCTTGGACTCGATCAAGGTTGCAATGATATCCGACACAGTCTTCTCCCTTCCAATGATCTTCTCATCCTGACGGAAGCTTGAGACGGTTTCTCTGTTCCCCATACCTGGAGGGGTTTGATCTACTCTCCTTGCAACTAAGCCAATGAAAGGTGCCTCACTCTTGAGAGCAGCCAGGGACGCATTGATGTTCTTAATCTTGTGTGCCATCTTTTGACGAAATAAAATGGGATTGGAGAGCGAAAAGAAGTCAAGTACCTTCTTCTTCATGTGGTTTTGAATTTCTACTTTACGCCGGAGAACGTCGTAGTTGATGTCCTCCAAGACGTTATCGGCATCATGAGCTACGTCTTTCAATTTCTTGACCCAGTTTCTGACTGCCATGCTCCGATCTCGTGGTTTGTGGGCAACATCGCCTAAGTACTCTTGAATCTCAAGTGACGATTGATGAAGCTCAGTTACTTCTTCTTCGAATCCTCGGAAAAGACCGATTTCTTGAGCAGCAAGTGAAGCGACCGACTTCAGTATTCCCTCCACCGGATAAGTGATGAGACCTTCGAGCACATCCATACTCGCGCGACAAAGGGAGATTAGAGAGTAGAAAGCAGAGAACTGGGAGAAAGCCAAGGAAGGACACAAGAAGAGCGAATAAGATGAATGAAAGGCTTAACAATAATTCAAGAAAATGCGGTATAAGAAGAAAGGACCCCTTATGATTGACGCCACTTTACACCTGTGAGCGTCAACATAATGTTCAGGAGCAATATTAACCCTTCTTATCAGCAAAGATTCTTTCTAAACAACTTTAGTCAGAGGCCGACTTTAATAAAGTAATGATGATTGAATTGAAAAGACAAAAAAGAATATCATATTATTTAGTAGTATGATCTAGTAGTATTTTTTTTTATTTGTAAATAAGAGATATTAAGTTCGATTCTCATCAAAGATAAAATTGAACAACATTATTGCTAATGAATCCTAGAGCTATTGGACCCCATCCCCCTTGTGTTTGGCATCGGTGGCACCATTGTGTTTGGCAATCAATGCAAAATTATGTACAATAATTTAAGTATCAAACAAAATGTAAACTTGGAATCAGCCATGATGAATGAAATAATGACATAAAAGTAAATAAGAAAAGAGCTTGACCTAATATAGATATTTCATATCCAAAATGTTCTTACGATTAAAACCAAGTTGTAGCAAAGAGGTTTTCATTAGGGCTGTGATATCTACATACCCTATTTTACTTCTTACACACCTTTTTAATTTTCGGGCATCGGATCGGATGAATTGAAGAATATCAACGGAAAGAAGTTATTAAAGGATGTGTGAGAAGTAAAATGAGGTGCGTGGATAGCACATCCCTTTTCATTAAAGGAAAACTAATGAAAAGAGCTTGAAAACTTTGAGTTTTAATGATAAGGACAAAATAAAGGGTAAAGTAAATAGTACCATGATTGATTTTTTAGTGTAAAAATGTGATTTTTCGTTAAAGTGAACAGTACCATGGGCTTTTCGTTAAAACTCTCTTTCATTAAACCCCTCCAAAATTTATTGATTGAATCATATATAAGCTCACAACTCTAACACTTAGACTTAATACAAAATTACTGAAAATAATACCCTAAAAAGAGAGAATTCGACTTAAAAAGCTCAGACATCCAAGCAAAACAGTGGGTTGAATTTGTGACATTGTTCTTTTTGAAACGTCAGTTCTACAAATAAATATCATCGTGAATGAATGATAACAACCAAAATTCTCCTTTGAAGCAACATGGGCAAGTTCATGAGCAGCATGGTACTTGGTTACATTAGAGTATTTCCTTTTTAAGACTGTGACATATCATGACTGTTTGTACTTAAGAATTTCTTGTGTACCAAACAATTTATGTTTGAGTATGAGAATTTTTAGTATACACCGATGTTAGTAGGTATTAGATTTTTTATCACACATTCAACTGTATTACAATATTAGATTCTCGTGAATGCACATTCAACTATACCACAAAACTCAACTGGACTAAAGCAGTATATACTCTAAAATATTAATCTACTTAGCATTACTCATATATTAGAATTTCTCGAAAAATTATGCATATACTCTAAAATCTTAAGATGTTGATTTAACATAGTAAACGACAGCATCCGGCTGGTGTTTAGGATAATCAAATCATTGTAAGAACTGATATTGTTTAGGATAATTAACATCAAATCACTGTAAGAACTTATGCTTCTTCTATGTATGCTCTTCTTTGTGCTAATGCAATTATTAATGTAAATTATCATTTTATCAAGGTTTACTGCGTATTGTGTTCTTGGTTCATCTGGTTCGAATTTGGATATGTGAATTTGTTTCATCAAAATCCCAGCTGGCTGTTGTGTGTAATTTTCAATATGGTAATGGTAGTTTGGGGTTGCTGCCATGCCGCATCAACCTTCCCCAAATCCAAAGATACATGCATTGATCCATTGTGGGGATTCTCTCTTATACATATTACTTGTACATATATTTAAAAAAGTGAATCACTTTGTTCAAAAAAAAAAAACTAAAAAAAAAAAAAAAAGTGAATCACGTACTGATCTAATAAAAATTTGTCATATGGCATGGTTGATTATATGGTGCCTGATTATACGAGAGTATTTATTTCTCAAAATAGTTACATATCACACGATTGTTCTTGCTAAAAAAAAAAAATTCATGTGCTAAACAATTTACGTTTGAGTACGGGAATTTCAAGTATACACCGATGTCCTTAGTTATTCACATTATTAGATTATGGTTGTGAAACTGATATTTCAGTCAGCAATGCTCTAATCACAATGTATATTAAAAGTGGGCGTTTTCATATACCTTTTTCATTGACTATGGTAAACCTAAACCAAGCGAGAAAACGTGGTAGCTATTACAATCGAACGCTAGGAATTCGTCTCCAACACTACACATAAGAGTTTAAATTGGTCTTGGTTTTAGTAGTTTATAAATAAGTCAAATCCAACGAAATCAAACCAAACTAATTATAGTTTGATTTAGTTTAACCTATGATTGGTCTTGGTTAAGACCTATTATTTATAAGTAAAAAAAAAAGTACCGTTAGATCATAATATTAAATGACAACCTCTTGGATGGTTTAGTTTGAACAGTATTGTAGACATCGAAATTTCGGTGAAATGAATGTTAACCAATAATTAAAATTTCAACGCTTACGTGTCACATAAATTTTACATGTAGCGTGTGACTCAACGAAAAATCGAAATAAATTGGAAAGGTCATCAAATAGGACACGTGTCAATATCTGGCAGAAATGATTTATTTCATCTGATTATTTAAATCCAAAAATCAAGTTCTGGAATTCTATAAATAGGAAGCCAAGACATTCATTTGAGGGAGGAAGAAAGGAAGAAAGAAGGAAAGAAAGAAAGAAGGGAATTTACATCACACCAAAACCTTGAAGCCTTGAAACTCTAAAGCTCTCAAGCAAATCCCGAAGGATCAAGAAAACACTCTTCGTTCTTCGTCAAATCCTCCTTCAAGGTCAAGCCCCAACGGCCCTTGAAGAACTTCCACCGACTCAAGATCAAGCCCCGACGGCCCCTTGAAGAAAGTGTTCATCATCCGTTCATCCTAAAGATCAAGCTCCAACGGCCCTTTGGATCAACAACCTCAACAAATTCACACATCCAATCGTTCTTCAAGATTAAGCCCAAAAGCCCTTGAAGATCCGCTCATCCATCAACCTTCAAGATCAAGCCCAAAAGCCCTTGAAGAAATCCATACACCCAGTCTTCAAGATCAAGCCCAAAAGCCCTCGAAGATCCGTTCATCAACTGTTCATCCCTAGATCAAGCCCCGACGGCCCTTTGGATCAACAACTCATCCACAAACCTACACCTACGAAGATAGAATCAGATGATCAAATTACAAAGAGATTGTAACCCCAAAATCATTAAACACAAAATATATTTTGTACACGTATTCTTGTCTCTTGTTTCAGGAATTTTTCGTGTTTACAAATTTGGCACGCCCGGTGGGACTATCTCTACCTCTCATCTCTGTCTCCGTTCAAGATATTCAAGCACAGTCCATGGCTTCAAACAAAGAACAAGTCATGACTATCGGCACTACCTCCATTGAAAAATAGCTGGTTCAGATGAAGGAAACAATTGCAAGGCTGATAAAGACTGCAGAGGAGAAAAACTTGCAAACCGCCGGACTCATCAACCGTCTGGAGGCGCAACATGGTGTCATAGTGAAACCAAGCTCTCTTCCAACTAAGAGGACCGAAGAAGGCTTCAACCCAAATGCCTACGAACTCATGTCAAAGGCTGGGCATGACTTTGCTTCCTCTTCAAATCTTGGAAAGAAGGTTTCAAACACCGTCAACGACAAAGATCGCGACCTCACCGAGACTCAAAAGAAGTTGAAGGAGCATGATTATGGAGTTGACAACAACAAAGCTGGACTTGGCTTCACACCAAATGCACCCGTGAAGATTTCAAGCAAATTGAAGAAAGCTAGCGCTCAACACATCAGCGTGAGCATTGAACCAGACCAAGAAGAGCCTAAACCCTCCCCTCGGACGTCGGTCTTCGATAGGATGAGCCATGCAAGCTCCAGAACTTCAGTGCTTAATCGCATTGGTGGTCAAGACCGAACCTCTGTCTTCAAGAGGCTTAACGCGCCGACATCCCAAAGCTCTGTTTTTGAAAGGTTGTTAAAGCCTAAGAAACAAAGCAACACAGCTATCTCTCCTCCACGACGATCAGCTTCAGAAAGATTTGAAGATGATGGTAAGCCTTTTGGAAAGAGGAAGACAACACCAAAGGAAGAAAAGCTCGATCGGTTAGGAGAAAAAGACGACGCTCGAAGCTTGATTCCTTCAAGGATGAAGCGCCAAGCAATCCTAGAGGTCGACACAAAAGGACCACTGAAGGTAAGGAGGCGCATCATCGTCCACACTGGCAAATCTTCATGCCAACAAACCCAAGAGAACGGCACTGAAGAGGAGATCCAAGATGTTTTCTACATCACGGTTCAAGAAGGTAAAGAAGACGAAAGCCCGAAGAAATACTCAGAGTCCCTACTCTCCGACGCTGATCCGAGCGGCAGTACAACCATGCAAGTCATGACCACTGGAGCAACTTCAATCGAGGAGCAGCTAGCTCGAATGAATGAAGCAATCGCAAAGCTCACACGGACTGTGGAAGAGAAGGACTTGCAGATTGCCGCACTCGTCAACCAACTAGATGCGCTGCCCGACGTGAAAGACGACCCAAATATTGGCCTATTAAAGAAAGAAGACGACGAAGAAGAGGAGCCACCAGCGGAGAAAGTTGAAGAGAAGCCGAAGCTAGACCAAGCAACGGCATTCATGGGATCTCTCTCTATCCAGCAGCTACAGGAAATGATCGCAAGCACTGTCAAGACACAGTACGAAGGAAGCTCGCATGACTCCGTACTGTACTCAAAGCCTTACTCCAAGAAGATTGATGCTTTGAAGATGCCAAGGGGTTATCAGCCCCCAAAATTCATGCAGTTCGATGGAAAAGGCAACCCGAAGCAACATGTCACCCATTTCGTTGAAACTTGCAACAATGCTGGGACAGAGGGAGACTACCTCGTCAAACAGTTCGTGCGTTCGCTGAAAAGTAACGCTTTTGACTGGTACACTGACCTCGAACCTGAGTCTATCAACAGTTGGGACCAGCTAGAAAGGGAATTCCTCAACCGTTTCTACAGCACTCGTCGTACTGTAAGCATGCTAGAGCTGACCAGTACGAAACAGTGGAGAGATGAACCTGTCATCAACTACATATATAGATGGCGCTCCTTAAGTCTGGATTGTAAAGATCGGCTTTCTGAAACCTCTGCCATTGAGATGTGCGTTCAAGGCATGCAGTGGGGACTACACTACATCCTTCAAGGCATCAAACCACGAACATTTGAGGAGTTAGCCACCCGCGCCCATGATATGGAGTTAAGCATCACCCGTCATGGGAAGAAAGAACAGATCGCCGACTACAAGAATGACAAAGTTTTGGGGCCAAAGATGGATAAGGTTGCGTGGAAACCCACCAAGGAAACAATGACGCTCAACACAACTCCAGTCAAAACCCATACACGAGGCAAGGCGATTCAAACCGAAGCTTTTCGTGATCAAGAGATACGTAGACGCACTTTGAAGGAGCTTGAGGAGAAGACTTATCCATTCCCTGACTCTGACGTGGTTGCCATGTTAGATGACTTGCTGGAAAAAAAGGTGATCAACCTACCTGAGTGTAAACGGCCAGAAGAGATGAACCGTACTGACAGTCCAAGGTACTGTAAATTCCACCGCTTCATTGGTCATCCGACGGAAAAGTGCTTTGTGCTAAAAGATCTCATCATGAAGTTGGCTCAGAAAGGGATCATCGAGCTAGATCTTAATGATGTGGTGAAATCAAACTATACCTCCGTCACTTCTGGCTCTTTGAATTCAAAATCTTCTCCTCAACCGCTGGGGGCATGCTCCAAAACCATGTCAGTCAAGTCAAGTGAAGATGAAGGATGAACTTATGTCACTCCAAAGAAAATGCACAAGAAACATAGGTCTCCTTCACAAGTTCACCAATCGGAAAGGGGGCAAAGCAGCTACCGTCAACCTTCAAAGCTACATGAAAGTGTTGAGGATGATGAAGTTATGACACAAAGATCGTCCGTTGCCATCACGATGCGCGATTTCTTCCCCAAAGACTTCTTCAATCACTCAGTCAAGACTCCTTGCTATGAAGATTGCAAGGAATGCCTCTCTAAGATCGTTTGACAAATTCAAAAAAGCTCCTCGTTCGCACGAGCCTAAAAGGCGACAACCAAAGCTCCTTGTCCGCACGAGCATAAAAGGCGACAACAAACGCTCCTTGCCTGCATGAGCTGAAACTGCAAACGGCACCAAAAGCTCCTTGCCTGCATGAGCTGAAACTGCAAACGGCACCAAAAGCTCCTGGTATGCACGAGCCTAAAAGGTGACAACAAACGCTCCTGGCCCGCAAGAGCATAAACTGTGTACGGCAAAATCATCATCAAAACCATCACTCATTTGAACTACGTTATGACTTGATCTCTTTTTTGGAAGAGTACGTAGGCAACTTGAAACTTCAAAACTTCAAGTACAGTCACATCAAATAAATAAATAAATGTTTCATTAAAAGAAATTCAATTTTATTACAAAAGAAAAGAGAAGAAAAAAAAAAAAAAAAAAAAAGGTACATACGTTGTTATGTGTTAAAAAAAAAAAAAAAAAACAGCCACAAAACTTGAACAGCAGGACAACAGACAGTGCAATGGTGTGGAGCGAACAGTGCAGCGATGACGGTGCAGCAAGCAGCAGCAAGAGGCACAACAACGTCACCACCGAGGAAAATTATGATCAAAAGGCACTACACAGCATAAACTCGCTGCAGTCTTTTGCATAACCCCACACGGTAAAAGTGACACACTGCAACAAGCTCCAAGCAGCAGCAAGAGGCACAACAACGTCACCACCGAGGAAAATTATGATCAAAAGGCACTACACAACATAAACTCGCTGCAGTCTTTTGCATAACCCCACACGGTAAAAGTGACACACTGCAACAAGCTCCAAGCAGCAGCAAGAGGCACAACAACGTCACCACCGAGGAAAATTATGATCAAAAGGCACTACACAGCATAAACTCGCTGCAGTCTTTTGCATAACCCCACACGGTAAAAGTGACACACTGCAACAAGCTCCAAGCAGCGGCAAGAGGCACGGCAACGTCACTACCAGGGGAGGACTGTGACCAAAAGGCATTACACAGCAAAATCCCTTTGCAATCTTTGCACAACACCACTCTTTCTACACCACCAATTTATGCGTTCCTGGGTTCTTCGTCGGTTTGACAGCCTCAACCTTGCAGCCTCAACCTTGCAGCCTCAACCTTCAGCCTCAACCTTGCAGCCTCAACCTTCAGCCTCAACCTTCTTATAAAGAAAAAAAAACTGACGATGTAGAATAAAAAATAATAAAATAAAGTAAAAGGAAATGATTATGTTGGGAAGTAATGATGAAAGTAAAGAATAAAAAAAAATAAAATAAAAAAATAAAAAATAAAAAAAATAAAAAATAAAAAAAAAGGCATCTTTCGTGGATCAGCCACCGAAAGCAAAAAAAAATAATAATAAAATAATAAAAATAATAAAATAAAGTAAAAGGAAATGATTATGTTGGGAAGTAATGATGAAAGTAATAAAAAAATAAAAATAATAAAAAATAAAATAAAATAAAAAAAAAAAATAATAAAAAAAATAAAAAAAAATAAAAAAAAAGAAAAAATCTTTGGTGGATCAGCACCACCGTAAAAAAAAAAAAAAAAAAAAAAAAAAGAAAAAAAAAAAATCTTGGTGATGTATATGTTTTATCTGTATTTAGCACAATACACTGAATAAAATAAAGCATGTCCATTGATCTCCGAGAAATTACAAGTGTGTACAAAAAAAAAAAAAAAAAAAAAAAAAAAAAGATGGAGCTTTCACAAAGGATGTTCACGTGAAGCCCCATTACTTGGCAAAACTCTCGGAACGAGAGGCATCGGAGCAGGAGGCATCGGAGCGGAAGGCATCGGAGCGGAAGACATCGGAGCTAGAGCATTCCAGGCCTCAAATATGGGTGGAACGCTAGATGACGCAGGAAAAATGTGCCTCTGGAAGAAAGTCGCAAGCCTGTGACGGTCACTTTGACGGTCACTTTGCATTCGACCATTGGATTCTTGCAGCTCATCAAGCTTCCTCTTCATGCCCGACGAATAGTTATTTGCAAGCACATGCAAACTTCTATTCTCGTACTTAAGCAGTTTGATCTCTTGCTTAAGACTTTCCACCTCTGCCATCAAGGATTCAACTTGGCGGGAGCGAGCAAGTAGGCGTTGGCCCATGTTGGACACAGAGCCTGCACACTGAACACTGAGAGCGAGGGACTCTTGAACGGCCAACTCATCGGACCGTCCTGAAAGCAGTCGACTATCTTCAGGAGTGAGGAGGTTCCTAGCTACTATCGTAGCTGTTGTTGCGTCCTTCATCACAGAGTCTTCACCTGTAAGAGGACCGTTAGAAGATAAAAAAGAAGGGCGCCATACATTACCTTGACGGGGCACAACCGGATCGCTGCTGAGACTCAAATCTAAGCAAAGGTTCGATGAGTTAGCCATTTTTCAAAGGTGTTCAGAGAGAAGAGGTGGATGGAGATAATTCTCAAAAGGCCAGAGACGATTTTCAAGAATGGGCAATTTTCAGAGTGTGTATGTTGGAATGATCGATACCTCTGTAAAAAGCCAAGCGACACGACCACCGATTCAAAAATCCGGATTTTCCTGCGTGAAGTTCGGCGACGCGTTCGCAGCTTTTCAGAAAATGCGTTCAACTTTGTCAAAAGATATCTGACAAAGTCGAAAACACGTGGAGGCCATCATCGCGACTACACGTCTTTAGCCGACAAGCGCAAAGTTCGGCAACGCTTTCTCTGCTTTTCAGAAAAAGCGTGCAACTTTGTCAAAAGTGGCGCTCGTTCAGAAATCGAAGAGGCGTCGCTCAGAAATCGAAGAGGCGTCGTTCAGATATCGAAGAGACGTTTGTCGACAAGGGTAAAAGAACAAGACCAACACTTGCTATTAAGAAATCCCTATATACGTCGACCTTCATCTTTTATGGCAAGGCATACCTGAAGAAAATGCCCAACTCTTCCTCACCTCTGAGGGCGCACTCCCAGCAAAGCCTCTCGAAATACACAACTCTTCTTCTTCCTTTGAGAAAACCTATTCAACCTTTGAAGTTACCAGATGCCTGGAGTACAGATGACCCAGGAGGAAACGATAGATTGAAGCATGTGCTGATTCATTCACCGTTTCTTCAAAAGCAAAGGTATCTCATATCATCAAGGGCGAAAGCATAGGTATCTCATATCATGCTTTTTCCCTATCTTTTCCTTTGCCCTTGTTCTCACCTACCAAGACAAGGACAGAGAAAGCAATATGTCGGAACCTCCACTCAAACCAGTTGCCACCAAGGAGTGAAGCACCATTTAAATGCAAAGGTTGCATTCAACTCCTGCATCAGAGGACAAATACTACAAGAGAAGATGCTAAACCTGCATAAGGAAATACCACTTCTGCAAAGGGGAGCAAGTAAGGCAAGCGAAAATGATACATCGAAGCATGTGGAGACAAGCACAACAAATATATGTGCTGATTCATTCGCTGCTTCTTTGAAAGCAAAGGTATCTCATATCATGCCTTCTCCATGTCCTTTCCTTTGTCCTTGTTCTTACTTGCATGGCAAAGTGAAAGAGAGCAGTCAGCGACACTTGGAGTCAGTCTTCCGATCTGGAACCGACTACCTGGAATCTATTCCTGATTGCTTACCTAGTATTGCTCTCGAGTAGTCATCTTCAACGGTTGATACACTGCCAGAGAAGGGACAAGGAAACTTCAATTTTTTCAATTCGTATTCAATACGAATTGGAAAGATTGAACAAAGAAACAGGTCAGCACCTCCATCTCGTACTTGCCTGCCATATCCTGAAACCGCTCGTAGACCTTCGGGGGGAGACCAAAAGAATCCTGCTGCCCAGTTCAAGAGTAGCATAAAGGAAAATCAACGAGCGGAGGTGGCCAGAAGAATCCTGCTGCCCAGTTCAAGAGTAGCACAAAGGAAAATCAACGAGCGGAGGAGACCAGAAGAATCCTTCAGCCCAGTTCAAGATCAAGCCTCAATGGCCCTTGAAGAAATCACAAGTCTGATTCAAAATCAAGTGTTCACCACCCTTGAATCAAATTCAACTCCAGATAAAAGGAGCAAGTTCAGACCTTCGGAGGAGACCAAAAGAATCTTCCAGCCCAGTTCAAGATTAAGCTTGTGGAAAATCAACGATTGGAGGAAACCAGAAAATCTTCCAGTCGAACTCAAGATCAAGCCTTGATGGCCCTTGAAGAAATTTCCAGTCGAACTCAAGATCAAGCCTCGATGGCCCTTGAAGAAATTTCCAGCCCAATTCAAGATCAAGCCCCGACGGCCCTTGGATCGACATCTACATTAAGGAACTTCAAAACGCATCTCATACACGTGACAAGCACATGTCAACGACGCGCCTTGAAGTGGGGGCATTTGTAGACATCGAAATTTCGGTGAAATGAATGTTAACCAATAATTAAAATTTCAACGCTTACGTGTCACATAAATTTTACATGTAGCGTGTGACTCAACGAAAAATCGAAATAAATTGGAAAGGTCATCAAATAGGACACGTGTCAATATCTGGCAGAAATGATTTATTTCATCTGATTATTTAAATCCAAAAATCAAGTTCTGGAATTCTATAAATAGGAAGCCAAGGCATTCATTTGAGGGAGGAAGAAAGGAAGAAAGAAGGAAAGAAAGAAAGAAGGGAATTTACATCACACCAAAACCTTGAAGCCTTGAAACTCTAAAGCTCTCAAGCAAATCCCGAAGGATCAAGAAAACACTCTTCGTTCTTCGTCAAATCCTCCTTCAAGGTCAAGCCCCAACGGCCCTTGAAGAACTTCCACCGACTCAAGATCAAGCCCCGACGGCCCCTTGAAGAAAGTGTTCATCATCCGTTCATCCTAAAGATCAAGCTCCAACGGCCCTTTGGATCAACAACCTCAACAAATTCACACATCCAATCGTTCTTCAAGATTAAGCCCAAAAGCCCTTGAAGATCCGCTCATCCATCAACCTTCAAGATCAAGCCCAAAAGCCCTTGAAGAAATCCATACACCCAGTCTTCAAGATCAAGCCCAAAAGCCCTCGAAGATCCGTTCATCAACTGTTCATCCCTAGATCAAGCCCCGACGGCCCTTTGGATCAACAACTCATCCACAAACCTACACCCTACGAAGATAGAATCAGAGGATCAAATTACAAAGAGATTGTAACCCCAAAATCATTAAACACAAAATATATTTTGTACACGTATTCTTGTCTCTTGTTTCAGGAATTTTTCGTGTTTACAAGTATTTTCATACAACAATATATTTACATTAAATTGAGATAAAATGGACAAGAATGTTCTTCGGATCCCTATTTAGGAACTTTCACCACTATTTCTAAGAGCTTATTTAAAGATTTGAAAGAAATATTCGGGTCTTTAAAAAAAATATTGTTTTTTATGAAAAGTTCTTATAGTGTAATTTTCATATTAATATAAAATCTAAAATATTGAATAATTATTATTCATGTATGGAAAAATTAAAAAAATATCTCTACCCTTAGCTTTTCAACAATTAAAACAAAATTACGTGAAAAACCAAAATGAAAAATTCACGTGGGTGGGATCAACAAACAAGGTAAAAGACAAAAAACCAGCTGGTGTGCAGCAAAGACAAAAAACCAGCTGGTGTGGGTCCCTTTTCTGCACAAAATCAACAAAGGCGCTTTATACAATTTTCACATTTGAGATTTTTTTTTTGAAGTATTTAACGAGTTTTTATATATTGAAATACTTTTTGACAAAGAAAATTGGAATATTTTAAAGACTTTAATTTCGACTCTTAAAAACCTTTTTATTTTCATATTTAGAGATTGTACTATTATAAAGACTTTGTTTAGGTTCTCTATCGGAGAGAGTCTAACATGACAAAAAAGTGAAAGCAGAGCAAAATCACATAAATATAAATTCATTTTTATCTATAATTTTTCTCGACAATTTTAGATGATAGTGTAGACCCAACTTTAACAAAGTAAATTAAAGATATTTATAAAAAAATAATAATAACAACTTCATTAGTATATTTAAAAGTGTATGTTCGATAAGGAGATTCAAATTAAATACGTATTCGCTCTTCAGTGCTAATGAGAGTCATCAGATAAAAAAACCTCCAAGTAATTGTAGACGATTGGAATTCATGGAACGACTATACAAATTCTACATATGTCATTTGGTATACAAGTTGATCACTACGTGTATTTTCAGTAATATCTTGTTTACAATTTGTTTGGATTTGCAGATCTACCATCTTCTAAGATAGAGGAAAATTTTCCAACACTGCCTTCGTTGTAATTGCTGTAATGAGATGAGTTGTTGTTTTCATGGGGCAGGTGCTAATGAATCCTATAGCCATCCCACTGGTGTTTGGCAATCAATGCAAAATTACGTACAATAATTTAAGTATCAAACAAAATGTAAATTTCTTTGTAGAATCAGCCATGATGAATGAAATAATGATATAAAAGTAAATAAAAAAATAGCTTGACCTAATATAGATATTTCATATCCAAAATGTCCTTATGATTAAAACCAAGTTGTAGCAATGAGCTTTTCATTAAACCCCTCCAAAATTTATTGATTGAATAATATATAAGCTCACAACTCTAACACTTAGACTTAATACAAAATTATTGAAAATAATACCCTAAAAAGAGAGAATTCGACTTAAAAAGCTCAGACATCACAACAAAGCATTGGGTTGAATTTGTGACATTGTTCTTTTTGAAACGCCAGTTTTACAAATAAATATTATTGTGAATTAATGATAACAACCAGAATTCTCCTTTAAAGCAACATGGGCAAGTTCATGAGCAGCATGATACTTGGTTACATATCACGATTGTCCGTACTTAAGAATTTCTTGTGTACCAAACAATTTATGTTTGAGTATGAGAATTTTTAGATGTTCTTAGGTATTAGATTTTGTTATCACACATTCAACTGTATCACAATATTAGATTCTCGTGATTGCACATTCAACTATACCACATAACTCAACTGAACCAAAGACGTATAGTAAACTTTTGGGAATTTCTTTATTATTTATTTTAAACAAAGATCTAACTGTACCAACTACTTTAGACGTGACATCTTTGAAATTGTGGTACCTGAATTGGAATTCAAGATAAAGGGGAAGTATCTATGAAATCCTAATCTGGGCTTGTTTCCACCTTTGGATTTCTGTTTACCTGACATGTGAGTGATAAGCTTTGTGATCCGACGGTGGAAGATTTGTCAACAACATGATAGGGTTTTAAGTCATTGATTTGGACTTGGATAATTGTTATGATTAGTTTGAATGCATGAAGTAGGGTTTGTTGGAAGTATTATTAGAGATGGAATAATGACATGAAACTAATAATAATTTATGGTGTAATTTGTTAATTTTCTGCCACCGAATTTTTGGAAGGAAGCAGCTTTTGCCTTTTTATTACTTGTTGAATCTACCCGCTTCTGCTGATTGAATTCACGAAAAATGAATTTAATTACAGAGAAACTATGCACCAAATCATAAAACTTAAATGGATAAAAAAGCTTAACAACGTAGTAAACAAAGAATTTCAAACAATAGTGTAGGAGCCAGCAAAGTTAAAGCCTAAATGGCTACCGAGCAAATGGTGCTGTCATGGAACCTGCATTTGTGGAATATGAACATATGGAAATCACTCCAGGTGAACTATGGTATTGTGAAATCGTGCCACGAGTTTCTTCATTTTAGCCTGGAGTTCTTTCTCGATGCCTAGACACCTCCATTTCCAAACATTGTGTTAATTGGCACAGCACAAAAGCCATGGTGGCTCTATGTTGGGAGGTGAAAGTTGTGCATGCCATTGCTGTCTCTAATGCTTTCCAGACCGAATTCACGTCGAACTCTCCTCGAATCCTTCGATCCAAAATAGTTGTTAAATCCCCATTCTGGAACTCAGGATTCACCCACTCCACTATGTGGTCAAGATCATCACTTTCTATGATTGCAAGTTGGCCAGTAATTAGCTCTAATAGAACTACCCAATAATTATAAACATCAATTTTTTCATTCATCCTTCCATAATGAAACCTGGCGGCTCCGCTGTCTGTTGCGGCTGCTCTTATGGTTTTCGATGTGTGGATGACGGTACCCCCACTGTCCGGTGAATCTGTAGGTGGCATGGACCTGAGTGCCTCGTCCCCTACTGTGATGAGCTGACCAGCGGATCCCTTCTCGGTGTAGTCTAGTTGTGTTCCACTCACCTTACGTGCACCGTGGTGGTGCTGTTGTTTTGGCTAGATTGGTCTTCGCCTTTACGCGATGTGTGATGTGGTCTCATCTGACTTGATGTGATTTCGCTCTAACGCGATGACTTTATGTGACCTCGTTATTCAGCGATGACTATTGAGGCTGCTTGTATTTCTCTATTGAGGCTATCGTTTATTGTGACATATCTGTACTGGTAGCACTTATGCGCTTGGCTATTGTATGTTTACTCTTATTTATTTGTCTGTGCAAATTCATTCCAGATCAATTTATTGGTCACTGGAGCAATGTACCCAATGACACGCTTGTAATTGTTTGTGTTGATTAATGAAATACTACGCTATCGTTTCTTGTCAAAAAAAGAAAAGAAAAAAAAAGTAATCATAAATCGCTCATAGCTTTGTTTTGTTTTTTTTTTATACGACCAAAATTCTAAGAACATGAAATCCAAACATATTCGGGATCAATATACCCCACTGTACCCATAACCGATGCCACAACATGAATCTTATTATCATTGGGAAAAACCATGGACAGACTGAAATTTGCTATTTTTGCATCCAAGTTTTCGCTTAAGAGAATGTTGGCAGTGTTTACATCTCTGCGCACAATACGTGGATTGCATTATTTATGCAAGTACTGCAGCCCTGTGAGCCAAATTTCACAATATACATGGGTTGAATTAGGCACATGAACTTACGCAAATATATTGGCGTACAAAATAACACGAAGCACCAACCTAACGCAATATCTAATGCTATCCGATGTCTCAGTTCCCAAGTCATATGTGAGCTTTCTATCTGCATCTACAGCCATTAACATGACACTTCAATATTTTGAAACCCTTTACTGGATGACAATGCTTATTAAATATAGAACTACATACCGGCGAGAGATTCTTTTAAGTTTCCGTTAGGCATGTACCTGTATTTAAGTGCCAAGTTGTTGGTATCATCACAATATCCAATAAGTGAGGTTAAGTTTCTATGATGAATTCTCGGCAAAAGCTCAGCCTGCAGCAACAAGGAGCTCATCAATCTCTAAAACCATCTTCAATTTAAGGGCTAAAATCTCATAAAATAGCCTCGTATTTTCTACTAGTCATCTATACGTTTGAGAGTAGTTAGTTTTTTTTCCGCCAACGTGTAAAAGATCTATAATTCCCACCCTCAACTTTATAATTTGTTAAACTTTGTATTCTGTTGTTCTTTTTTCTTGGCTAATAATTTTGGAATTAGTTGTTGTATAATCAATCTTGTTTTAGCTTTACAAAAATTTTGATGTAAAAAGATTCAAATTCTGAAGAAGAAAAAAGAAGAAATTTTGATAGTGAAATATGAGAAAATTGAATTTGTTTATGGATTAGCAAACAAATGGATGGAAAATATATTTCTAAATTTCACAAAATATATTTCTCAATAAAAAATTCCAAATGGAAAATTTTGGTTAATAAAAAATAATAATAATAAAATGTACGTAGATGACTCATAAAATATTTGTTTCTATCCGCTATGATATTAGATCACGTGCTAATATTTGTCTAATTTTAATGAAATATTTTTATTGAATCCAACATTTGCATTTCAAACCCAATTAAAACATAACTAATGTTTATTGACTAATTTACCCCAATATTTTTGTGACAGCCCGTCCCGGAAATTTTAAAAACGTACGCTTGAAAAGATGATTCTGCCCCTAGTGTGAAATTTCGTTGTGTAGTTGTTTTTGAGCTTGGTGTGGCTGATTGTGGACCCCACACACACTCTCCCATATTTTCCCTCACCCTTTCCCTGTCCCTGCACCTGTCTCGAGCCCTCTCTCTCCATTTTTCCCCTCCATTTGTACGGACCTATATAGAAACCACCCAAATCTTCACAGATCGAAGAAACAAAGTACATATTCATGCTCGTGAGGTCCGTAGGAGTTCAACCATACCCATTTCAGGTAAGGATACCTTCGTTTTCACGTCGAACTCAGGATACCCCGATTTTGTCACTGTTCATGCACACGTAAATTCTTATGTTTTTGGGAATTTCAAACTTGTAGGAAGCTTGGTGAGGTCCTTAGGAGGCTCGGGGTGGTTCATTTGAAGGTTTTGGACGTCGGGATCGCAAGTTTCGAGGTTGGCCGGAGTTGGTAGTGTTTTCCCGGCGATATTTCGTGGATTTTAGCACTTGAAAGTGGTATGAACTTATTCCTCTCGTTGTAAGCTTCAATTTGGTACCAATTTTGTGAAATTTGATTGAAAAACGAAGAAGATAGGACGATTTGAAAATTTTCCCGATTTTCCGGCGCCGGCGACGGCGCCGGAGAAGACGATGGAATATTCCGTCAGTTTGGACGGAATATTCCTAACGCCGTTGACGGAATCCGTTAAAGTTAACGGAATATTCCTGATGGCGTTAACTGACGCCGTCAGCGTGCCTGCGCGTGGGGGTGCGTGCGATGGTGAAATTTTTTTCTAAAAATATGGGGATGTTCCTGAGGTTAAGTAGATCACGTTGGTGTATTCATACACCCCATTTGAGCATTGTATGAGAAGTTATTTCTTAAGGTTGGTTATATGCTTTAAAATTAACGTTTTTATAGTTGTTTCGCATATAGGTGATACCTATCCCGAGGACGAGCGTGGTCACTCGAGGCTAGGGGGTTACGACCCCTCCACATACCAGTGAATGGGCTTTTGGTTTTCCATATATACCTATATACTTATACTTTTCCCAGAAAGTGATTTAAAACGTTTATTCGTTATATGCCATACATTATATTGCCGTTTGTTATGCATTGTTAGTTGCATTTATATATGTGTGTGTACTGGTGTTGTGGACGCACAGGTGAGTGCCAGGTAAGTATGATTTATGTTTATGTTCAGTAGTGATTTGAGATGCATAGAGAGCTCATAACCTGCACCCCCGGTGTTAGTGCTCCCGCCCAGAGTTGGGCACAGTCCTTCATGTGATGTTCACCTCCCGCACCACACGCTCATCTTGGATCCAAGTTAGGTGCACAGTCATGTCGTACAGACCACTTTAGGTGGTTCCGACTCGTAGGTGACCCGCGATTATTCGCCCAGCCTTCACGTGATCGTAGCACTTGAGCGTACTTATATTACACCCAGGCCTGTCGTACAGACCACCTTAGGTGGTTCCGACTCGTGTGCAGGTATAGTTAGTGAGACGGAGATTTGAGCTCTAGATTCAGCCGTACAGGTCACATTAGGTGACTCCGGCTGACAGATTCTATGACGTTGATGTGATATTACCTGAGCACTTGCATTTTTACTTCGAGGTTTTGGCATAGCATATTTCTAAGCATGATTTTTATATATGTATATTATATTTTCTGGGAAGTATACAGGTTTTACGGCGAGGAGTTAGAACTTATTTATGAAATGGCTTTTGAAAAGCTTTGTTTTTGCCCACTCACGCTTTTGTTTTGCGCCTCTCCAGGTTCTAGTTGGCTAGCACGTTTGGTGGCTTCCCTGAGGATTTTCCCGGCATATCTGACAGACTACTACCAGTGTAGGACCACCTTCGGGTGTACTTTTGTTGTGTCATTTTCTCCCGGACTGCATTAGGTTTTCGTGCTCTGAACTTAGTGTTCACACTTACGCTTGCACTTGTTCGTTATTACTTTGTGTAAAGCTGGTTTTTATTTATTCGTATCATCATTTTTATTATTTTATCATTTTATTTTATTAGCTTCCGTACTATGCTTCCACGTGACGGCCAGCATGCCCTGATCTCGATCGGGGTGTGTCAATTTTCCTCAAAGAAAAAAATCCAATAGACAATTACTATAATAGACCACATTCTTTGACATATAAGGAATTTAAAAAAAAAAAAACAAATTGAAGCATTGATCCTTCAATTTGGCTCAATTGGAGTTTTGATCCTAAACTAAAAATTCATGTATATTGATCCATGAACAATGGTACTTTGAGCAACACCAATACAAATTCCACCCAAAATAGAGAATTAAAAGGGGCGAAGAAAGGACGAAAGTTCTAACAAAGCTATTCAAAATGACCATTGTCATCACCGACAAAAAATTTCAATTAGGCATTTCGTCGAGCACTTCATGTAACTAAGCAACAACAAATAAAAAAATGCATGTAAGTTTTGTGAGAATTGAGGACAAAATCCTACATCGGTTACCAAACCATGCAAGTACTTATAAAAAATTAAGCTACTCCTTATATCACCAATTAATTTTATGGTACATCTTCAACTTTCTTTAAGTTCCTCCAGCATTTTAGTCACAATGCTTAAACATTACTTAAAGGCAAAAGGCAAAGCCTTATTGATGGTGAGATTAGTTCATTTGTATTGACCCCAAAAAGAAAAATAGCAGTCTCGCACCTAACACGTTTGATTAGGAAAGGCCCCGACACCATCATGCATTTTCCAGAAGAACATATAACATTGTGCACGCGGTTTACGAATCTCCGATCCATCCATACAATTTCTAGAAAGAATACATAACACTGAACGCGGTTTGGAAAATTGATGAGTTTGGAAAATTCTGTAAATCTCCAATCAAGGGTGAATTGACCTAAACAAATACGAAAAGTCAGCTCAAGAAATTGTGACGAAGGATGGGAATTAATAAGTGACGTAAGCCAATGACCATTAGAAATTTTTGTGTTTACACGCAACCTTCTCCTTAATCACTAAGACAACAGCATTCCTTAATTTAAGCAAGATTACATCAAAGGAGAAAGAGGTCACATGGAACCCAAGAGCCTAATTTCTAGCTAGGAACACCTGCTGACTTGCTGCTGCTGCTGCTGCTTTACGGTGCGTTAAACCAGTCTACCTAGAATATTTTTCATCTCGTTTAGCTTTACATATTTCATATTTGTATTACTTACTTTATCTCCGATCTGGTTAGAAATCTGAGGTTGGTTTTGAGTTTCAGATTTTGGCGTTTGGTTTTGTTGTCAAGAATCAAGGTAATGCATGGCTGTAGTAGGGGAGCTTGTTGCTGGGGCTGCTCTTGGGACAGTATTTTCAGAGCTGTATAGAGGCGTTCAAAAACTCTGGAAAAGCAATAAGCCCCTCCTCGGTGATCTCCAAACCACGCTAGATTCTCTAAAACCAATTGTTGACGAGATGAGAGATTGCAACGACGAATTGGATCCCTCGTGCAAGGAAATAGCAGCTTTCCATAGCAAAATCGAAGAGGGCGTAAAGCTTGTTTGCAAGTTGTCAACAGTTGATAAGTGGTACAAAAACCGTACGTGCACCAAGCAACTTGTGGAACTGGACGGGTCTCTCAAAACACATTTAAAGGTACTAACCGTGCAGGCAGCAAGGGATGGGAAGAAAACTAGGATTTCGGCAAAGAAGATAGAGAAGCAGCTCAATCTAGTCATTGACGTGGTACGAAATCAAGTTGAAAATAAAGCTTGGCGCGCACCTCCACTAACAGTTGGTTCGGATGTCAAGTCAATGCTTGTGCAGACTGCTCCTGAAGGAAGTTTGAGAGACACAATATTGCGAACAGTTAAAGGGTTTCATCTTGAGAAAATCCTAGGTATAGCTGATCTCAATCCACCTCTCCTTCTTCTACTTCTCTATTCTAGTGGGTAATGTTTTAATACCTTTTTTGAGCATTAACTTTTACCACCGTTCAAGGTAGATTTGCTATTGCTAGGAAGACCACATGTTTTCAAATGACAATCTTTAACTGATGGACAATAAAAAATGAACGTTGTCAATAGTTGAGATTTGTTTTTTGGAGTAAAGCACTAGCTAGCTTTATTGTCTACTGAGCATAACTTTTATTGATGTGTATGCGTATCGATCATGAAGGCTCCAGCAGCAGTCCCATTCATATATCAGCTACACTGATGACCCTAGTAAAGATAAAGATAAAGATAGAACAGGAGAATAATATGCTGAAGTTTCCGCCCAAGCTCTATGATTTTGTTCTCCTGAAGAACTTCAGCATCACCAATTTTCATAAGCTATCTACCTTGCCTGAAGAGGTTGGAAACCTGATAAATTTAGAAGTGTTGAGGTTGAACTCCTGCTCAAAATTGTCGGAGTTACCAGGTTCAGTTACGAACCTCAACAAGTTAAACTTTCTCGACATATCTGACTGCTACAGTATTACGGAGTTGCCTGAAGACATAGGTAACATGTCCAGTTTAAGAAACCTCAACATGACGCGGTGCTCCAAAGTGAATAAGTTGCCCCTGTCAGTTGTGTATCTTGATCAGTTAGAAGGAGTGGTCTGTGATGAAGAAACGAAAAAGTTATGGGAACCCTACTTACCCTATCTTGAAAACTTACGAATGGAGATGGCCCAAGAAAATAGGTTCCTCAAACAGACTAATCTTATAGTCGTAAGGTATGCAAACTTTTATGTTTGATTATCTTGTTCGATTTTCCTTCATGTATATTCACGACTAGTTTCTATTCACCAGGATGCAGAAGAGAGATGTGATGAATAAAATAGTTCAATCACATGTAAGCAGTGTTAGGTTCGACTTACAAGCAGAGGTGAAGGCACTCGGGGAGAAATTAACAGATAAACTTGACAATTACATGGCCCAAATTATCAACCACATACAAGTAAATTAAATCTTCCATTTGTTTGACTTTGAATTTCGAATAGTCTCATAGAACTAACTGTATAGTTCATATGTGTGTTAATGCAGATAAAGAACGAGATGGACTGGAAGGGGATGAGCGAATTGGAGAGGGACGACATGAACATTTCGGAATCAACAATTGTTTCAAGAAGCATTGACAGTGAGGTCCAGGCTAGGGAACTGACTCTGAGAAAGTTTAATGCGTGGCTGGATGACCCAAGCGCGGGGTATATGCTAGCTATTTCATAATTCCTTCATCGATTTATTTATGACATTTATGCATATATGCATGTGTGTGTCTCTTTGTGAAATTTTTAAGCATCGATCAAAAGAATGGTTTATATGATTGCTTATGATCGCTTAATTATTTTCATGGAAGATGGCACGACTTGGAAATTTTTGAGGCATCAAAAGAATGGTTTATAGACTTGATGACGGCGGGCATGTGGTTGAGTGACTCGGTAAGTGTACCCGCGCTTGCTAATTAACCAGTCATGTTAGGGATTCCAATTTTTATATATAGACCACATCTAAAAATTCTCTCTATTACAAGGAGACTCCACAGTACAAATAGGTCCCATGCTTATTAGAGAGGTGGTTCAAACGTGGTCTCTCTCGTATTTTAGTTATAATAACAAAGCCAAACATGATGAGATATATTCTAGATTCTAATCAAGTGTCTATGCACAGCATGTAGATGTTTTCCTGCATTTTGCTCGCAAGAATTCATATCTTCAGTCCCAACATTTGTCTCCATCTTGCGCCATCATGGACACTGTGTTTTGGGTAAGAATTAGTGATAACAAAACCAAACATGATGAAATATACTTATATTACCGCTTTACGTACCATTCTGTTAATATCTAATGTACTGTGGCTAACCATTCAGGATTTTCTTTCTTTATTTCTTTTCTTTTTGGTATATATATTGTAGAGTTGGATGAATGGGCGATGGGACGCTTTCCAGCATAACCCTGACTCCTATAACTAGGGGTGGGCACGGTGCGGTTCGGTGCGGTTTCATCCCTAAATTGGAACTGGAACCGAAATATATTAACGATTCGATTCGGTGCGGTTCCACTTAAATTTATGACTAGAACATTACGGTTTGGTCTACATCGGTTCCGATTCGGTTCTTGCCGGTTTACGGTTCCTAATAATAAATTATTTGAACACCAAATAATTATGCATTCAAATACATCTTCTAAAACTGATTACATAAAGTTGCATACAACACATCTTTTTTAATGCAAATGTCTTTGGTAGTGGCACCAAGTCAACAAAAAGAGACAACTAAAATACATATGCACTGGTCAATCAGTCAACAAACAAAAAAATGATGAAACAAATTGCAAGTTTTCAGACTTCAGAGAGCAAGCAAGAAGCAGCAGCTCCTGTACACAATTTTTCAACCTATTTTTCAACCTATTATACCATGACATGTGTGTGTATATATAATTTATTTATTTATTATTAATAAAACGGTTCGGTTCGGTTCGGCCGGTTCTTGGTCATTCGAAACCGGAACCAAAACCGGTTTGAACGGTTCGGTTCGGTTTTTCACTCAAAGTTGACTTTTCCGGTCAACATGGTTTTTTTCGGTTTTTTTTCTTACGGTTCGATGCGGTTTTGCGGTTTGGCGGTTTTTATGCCCACCCCTACCTATAACTGGGATTCAGACACGTTGGACTATCCACTTGGAAAGTCGCCTAAACATTCTCGACCGTGGAGTGAAGTGGAGTCTGTAAGTATACCTATACAGATACATATACATATACATATACATATGCATATATATGAATGTAGGAGTCTGTAAGTATACCTATACAGATACATATACATATACATATACATATACATATACATATATATGGATGTATTACATATTCTATGTTAGGTCATGACCAAAAAAACTAGCAGTTAGATGATCAATCAATGTGCGATAATGGCATGCAGCTATACCTCCCGGTGAACATCAAGAATCGGCATTGGATAGCTGTATGTGTGGACTTAATGCGGAGAAAGTTAACCATATACGATTCGACGAGGTCTCAATCTACGCCAGAAGATGAGTTCAGTTTTGACATATTGAAGCCCATGGCAACAATGCTGCCGTCGTTGCTTGTCCAGTCGGGCTTCTATGCACAAAGGCCTGAGTTGAACCCTCTCAGTACACCATTTAAGGTGGTACATCCAGAAGGCGACATCCCACGACAGTCTGCCAGGTGAGCTTTTCATAGTAATTTGGTACATAATATATAATGAATTTTGTTTGTCATCCAAATTGTTAACTTGTAAATAATTTCAATGAATATTCCTTAGCAGCGGGGACTGCGGGGTGTTCATGCTCAAGTTTCTTGAGCACTTGAGTTTGGGAAAACCACTGAATTTCAGGCAAGCAGACATGGAACTATTTAGGAAGAGAATGGCCTTGGAGTTGTTTGCCATGAATGCATGACACTGGTCGGCGTATACATACTCAACGGTTGCATATATGCCCTATCTTTTTTAAACTGCCATTTCACTTTTTGGATGTCAAATACTAAATATGCAAAAGATTCGTAATTTAGCAACATAATATGTGTGTGTTTTTTTTCAAAGAATTAAGCACTCGATCATTCTTGGCACCTCATGACACCGGTCCGCGTAAACCTACATTTTTTGGCACCTCATGACTTGTTATACGTTTGTTATCATTTTTTTAAATCGATCAAACATTTTGGGTCTGTTTGAATGGAGATTTGTTGGGTCCATGGGATTTGGTAACTATGGAAGTAGTGAGTGATAAAATTAAGAATGAAGGAACGTTGCCTTGTTAGGATATTAGAGATGGGATTAAAATTGAGTAAACTTGATGAAAGTCTAATTTGATAACTCCTAAATATTTATGATCATAAATATTTGAAGAAGCTTCAAATATAATATTTACGCTAAATTTTCCTACTCATTGTAACAAAAAAAAAAAAAAAAAAAAAAAAAGGTGATTTTATGTTATTAGTACGACATTTTCCGACCCCACAGTGAAATACCTAGAGGAATTACATTTAATTAGGCCTATCAATTTCGTGTACGATTCGTTAACCTGATGCGGAACGATAAAAAATTAATAGGTTATGAGTCACCCTGTTAACTGATTTGGTCTTTATCGGGTCATCCATTAAAATACCAAATTTGACATAATATAATCAGTTAAAATAATGAATATAATACGACAACAACACAAATAAGATAAACACAACCAGCTTGTCAGGTCTACATTCAATTCAATTACAAGCATTTAAAAATCCAAACTACATTGAATAAGAAAACTCAGTTTCGCAAAAGATTCAAGATGGAAGCTGCAGCACCGGTACTTTGGTAACAGAGACGGACCACCAGCAACTCCAACCACGTGGCGCGAAAAATGAATCCTCCGTATCCAGACATTCTTCCGTATCCTCTAATCTCAAATTACCCTTCCCAGTTCCCTTTTAGTGAAGCGCCCTTCTTTTTCTCACTCCCTTCAAAGTGCTTCCTTTCTCTCAACTTTCATTCCCTTCATAATCTTATAAAAAGTTGCTAGACACACTTTTCCACCCTTTAGCCAAGTACATTTTGTTAATTCTTTCCGCCCCTCTTTCTCGTGAGAAATTTTTATTACGGTCGGAACAATGGTATACCACATATTTTTATGTAAGTGGTGAGAAATTTTAATAGTTAAATTATTAACTTTTGAGTAAATTGTAGCAATAATCCCTCAACTAAAAATCTATTACCATTGATCCTTCAACTTATCAAAATGTGTAGCTATAGTCTTTTTTCATCAATTTCATCAAAATTTTGTTAAAATAAGTTATGTTGGAATGACCATTTATACAATTAGAGTCTCTCAACTGATCAAAGGAACCTCCCAGTAACATAAAACTTTTTAACATTCATTCGAAATTCAGGAACAATAATTTCTGTTTAAAAAAATCGGAACTCACCAGTAACAAGAAGTAGCCCAGATGAAAGCTCCTTAAGAAAAACAACTCTCTTTCCCCTAAACCTTCCAGCTTATACAATCAGCACCGTCCCTGATGTAATACTAGCCCTACATCCAACCAACCAAATTAAAAAAAAAAAAAAATAATAATTAATTAAATCATCAAACACCCATTTTCTAATTTCTATATTTGACAACAATTATAAATAAATATTATTAAAAACCGAATGATTCGAATTTGAAAAATAATTAAAATCTGAGAGAAAGTAGAGAAAAAGAGAACCTGAGCTTGGTGGGCCTGGGCTTGCGTTTGTTGGCGAGGGGTTTCTTGACATCGTCGGCTGGGTAGAACTTGGGCGGCTTCTCAGGCTGGGTCTCGGATGCCGGCTTCGCATCGTGGCGAGGGAATACGCCGCCGTTTTTGGCCTTGAGAGCCCAAAGACCACGCTTGTGGTACATTTTGGACCTCGAGAACTTACCCACCCGGCGGACGAGATCTGGGTTCCGTATCTTTCAAGGGTTCCTTGCTTTTGCTGCCATTGCTGAGCTCAGTCTCTCCGCGGCTTGCTATTTGCGATAAAGAGACGACGGAGGAAGTAGTGCGGCGGGGGTTGAAGTACAAACTTCCGGTTTTAATTTTTTTTTGTTTTTGGTTTTGGGCTTTGTATCAATCTGGCCCAAACTTTACTTGTTATATTGAAATGTTCTGTATTATTGAAAAACATTTGAACTTTAAGAATAATCACTTGTAAAAGTAAAACGATTGAGGTCTTGTTTGTCATGTTGTACATAGCATTGGATTAAACCAATAATATGGAATCAATTGTTGAGCACTTATGTATCAAGTAGGCATTTGACTAACTATTCTATTTTGGTTTCACTTATTTTATACGCTATACACGCGTTAATTTGTACACTCTAAAATATATGTATAGTGGTTGAAAAAATGTATTTTAAAGTCACTTAGTACTAATCTAGTGATATTTCTTTTCACTTGTAACTGCATGGTCTGATATTCAAATCTCGTTGATGACAAATTCAATACCAATTTATTCTACCACTCTACTTAGTTTAAAGCCTCAAACCATGCATGATAACCTCCAAGAAAAATAGATAAGATACAACATTTAGTAACATAATTTGGATTGATTTACTCCATTGAACAAAAAAATGAAGTGAAAACTTGTATACCAAATAAAAAACTCAAAATGAATTACAAGCCATTTAGAAATGCTTCTTTAAAAAATACTTATGCTCATAAGTGTTTTTAATAAAGTGCTTCTATTTTTTATTTTAAAAGCACTTCCAAACATGTATAATATATGCAGAAAGAAATCCAAAGTAATATGCAAAAAGATCAAAGAAAGAAAAAGAACTTTATGGATATTGTAGTATGTATATCTTCTTCGTCAACTCGCCGGAAATGTCACCAGTTACCTAGCAAACGGTCCGGTCATGGAATCAACATTTGTGGAATCTGTATACACGGAGAGAACTTCAGGTGAACTATGATTATACGGCCCAAACGCAGCGCGAAGTTCTTCTGTTGATCTTGGAGTTCTTTCTCGATGCCTAGACAACTCCATTTCCAAGCAATATTTGAGCTCAGACAATACAACATCCATTGCGACTCTGTGTTGGGAGGTAGAGGTTGTGCACGCCATTGCTATCTCTAACGCTTTCCAGACCGAATGCTCATCGAACTCTCCTTGCATCCTTTGATCTACAATACATTTAAGTTCCCCTTTTTCGAGCTCAGAACTCACCCACGTTGCTATGTGGATTACTTCATCACTTTTTATCACTGCAGGTTGGCCGGTGATTAGCTCTAATAGAACTACCCCAAAACTATACACATCACTCTTTTCATTCAGCCTTTGGCAATTGTGGTATCTGTAAACAAAAACTAACATTCATTAATCACAACATCGTAGTTTATATGCAGCTTATTGTCGGTTTAGTGCTCCTTCAGTTTTATTTTTGATTAAGAGTTTGTTCCGTTTTTTAACATCGTATTTTCGCATGATAATAATGCTAATAGAATGAGAAAACCTAAACATACTCTGGATCAAGATATCCGGCTGTTCCCATGACTGTGCTGACCACTTGAGTCTCAATGTCACTAGCAAAAACCTTGGAAAGACCAAAATCCGCTATTTTAGCTTCCAAGTTTTCGCTTAAGAGAATGTTGGCTGTCTTCACATCTCTGTGGACAATGGGCGGCTTGCATCCGTGATGCAAGTACTCGAGACCTGCGAACCAAATTTTGCATTCCGTTAGTAGAACTATAATTTGTGTAAACATGATCACATCTATTTTACTGAAATAACAGGAAGCACGAACCTTGTGCAGCATCGATTGCTATACGTAGTCTTATTTCCCATGTCATCTGTGAACTTCTTTCTGCATCTGCAACCAATAATGTGTTGTGTTCGCTAGATTTAAGATGGACTAACATAAACTGGCGAAATTTCTCTATCTTGATAACAAGATTATACCTGAGAGAGAGTTTTTTAGGTTGCCATTAGCCATGTACTCGTATATAAGTGCCAAGTTGTTCGCATCATCGCAGTATCCAATAAACGAGGCCAAGTTTCTATGATGGATTCTCATCAGGAGCTCAGCCTGCAGTCAAGAACAAACTCATCACAACCTGCATCAAACGAGACTAGGCTTGGCATTTACCTTGCATTCCAAGAAATTCTAACTGACAAACCTCTGTTTGGAACTCCCTAGGTCCTTGGGTTGATGATGCCGAAAGCATTTTTACCGCAACTTGGGTTCCGTCTTTCATGCAACCATGGTACACAGTCCCAAATCCTCCTTTCCCGATCGAGGTTTTTAAGTTTTTGGTGATATCTAAAACCTCCTCATGAGTAAACTGGCACTTCTTTGATGCTATAGCTGTTTTGTTAAAGGGTTCTGCTTCTGTACCTTTAAATACACAAAAAATTATGTGTTCACACTGTATAAATATTCATTCGATCTAGGGAACCTGTTTTGAAAGTTCTTCTTTGTTCAAAGTACTACTGTTACAATTTGGGGAGCTACTGAGATCTGTAAAGGTACCTGATTCTCTTTTTCTTCTCAATTTCAACACTAGTATCAGCACTATAACGACTACTAGTGCTGATACTAACGACGCAACTATTGGAGCAACAATTTTCTTCTTCTTTTTGCATGAACCCGAGCCACAGAGATTTTCGGTATCCACACTGAAATGAACCCAAAAATTCTTCTTATTTCTGTTATTTGTCAAACCAAAGGCATGTTTCTAAACCAGATAAACAAGAAGCGATTTTTACCTCAGTACAAGTAATCCAGCTTCTGATCTCTCGCGAAGAGCGTTTGGAACCGAACCAGACAATTGATTGCCTTTCAAATTCCTGCAGATCAATTCTTAATAATATGGAATTCTGGTATCAAATGAGTCTATGATCATGTAGAGATTGCACTTACAAGAGAGTGAGCGACTTTAGTTCTTCCAAGAACTGAGGCACTGGCCCGATTAGGTTATTGTTCGACAAATCTCTGGGATGAAAAGCGTTATAGTTAGTAGGTTCTGCAAGATAGTAAAGTGGATAAATTCGGCAAGATGAGTCTTCATGGAAGCAAAAGTGAAGAACAATTACAAGGACTCGAGTGACGAGAGATTGGCAATGAAAGCAGCTATTATCCCACTCAAATTGCTTGAACTCAAGTTTCTAATCACAATCAAAGGCAAATCGGCTTAGAATTAGATTGAAAAGACAAAGAAATTGTAAGAAGACTAGTTCCTTAGAAGGACTCACAGGGAAATAATCCGAGGAAGTGAAATGCTGTAGTTGCATTCTAGTCCTTCCCAAGAGAAATTCCTAGGTCCACAAGGATCACCAGCCCAGATTTTTTTTATTTGATACGTAGTTTTGACCTTCGTTATGGCATCAGCTGCAGTCATTAACAAAACCAGATCAAACAGGACCGATAAAGCTAAAAATTGGTCAAATCTAAGAGAGAACGACCAGCGGTCACCAACATTGTTTCCAACTTAATCATCCACACAGTTCGCTACTATATGTTTTATTTTTAATTGTCAGGATTCCGAGGTGGGACTTTTATATTTTTCAACAAGCTTTTCTTTTCCAGAGGAAATAAGCATATATCAATACTTGTAAGAATGTTCTCGTTGATTTAACAAAGGAAGACATACCATCTTCACCATAAGTAGGTGATTCAACCAGCTGCATAACTTGGAAAACTTCAACAGCATTCAGAATCGGCGGAAGGGAAGAGTCCTCTGTCTTGTGTAAAGAAATTTCGTGATCCTTTCCCACCAGAGCTCTTGAATTAGATATCACGTCTGCCTGTAAGTAACGGGGAGTGAATGGTCCAAACAATGGAGATCCATTCCATGATATATTGAATTTTCTTGACTGATTCTTCTCAAGTTTCTCCACTTCAGCAAAGTACATAAAAACATAAAACTGAGCATTCATGTCAGTTGTGTTCCAGTACAAATTTAAAGGTTCACTTGCATTTCGAGGTGTAGCTGCAGTCCGGATTACTTCCAATGGCACTCTATATCCGTTGTCATAGGTAGTGATCAACGAAGAAGTACTAACTGGATCCCAAGAAGGTGAAATGTGACGTGACCAAATGCGATCATAAACATCATCTCCATATCGACCTGTTCCATTGCTTTGTCCAATGTCCAGTCTTTCAATGAGTACTAATGATGCAGAAGTCCCAAATTCAGTACCATAAGTTGAGCTATTAAGCGGTCTAAATTCCAATGCCGAAATGAAAGGAGTTCCCAACCCTTTATTTATTAGACAAATGTCCATGGTATTTGATTGTGCAAAACCTATAATCTCCTTTGTAACAATATCTGAAGCATTTTCAAACCTCACTGTCGACCAAAAGTTGACGCTGAGATAGAGATCAAATTCAGGCAGCTTGTTTTCTCCATCGTAGTTTCCATACAAGAAGGTAGCTCTAATCAAATTCAAACTGCCATTTCCTGCTTCGGGTTTCAACACGTAGCAATTTTTGTTTCCTTGAGGAAAACTCCTGAGGTCGGAGAGAGGGAAGGGGAGGTTGGGATTGTTTGGATACATAAATTCAGAAGAGATGTTCTGGTTTATCCCTGTGTCTATGTAATCTCCATCTGGTGAGTATGTTATGTTCGTATCCGTGTCTTCATAGGGCTTCGAGGGAGAACCACAATCAATGCTTACGAAGTCTACTCCAAAACAAATAAATGAAATAAGTCTTGGAACTCAAGCAACAAATCGAAAGAAACAGATTCTTCTTATGTTTTCAGTAATTCTTTTGTGTTGCCATGTGATCCTTCAAACAGATGCACCTGCATTCTTTTCCAAATTTATGGAACATAGAAAAAAGCTCCAAGTTTTCCTTTTTCTTTGTTAACAAAGATAATTGTTGCTTAATGTTGTTTTCCACGGCTATCCTACTTTAAGTGTAGGTCATGGGAAAATTCCCAAATTACTGCTTAGGAGTATTAGAATAGGCCAGTGCTTTTTCTTTCATAAATATCTATTCGATTGGAAAATAGGCCAGTGTTTTCCTTACCTACACATTGTTCATACATTAACCCGAGTGTTTAGAGTCGTACTTTCAATGACTTTTTTGTGAAGTGAACAAATCAAGCTCCACTCTCTACTTGGTTAGTCTTCAATATACCAATTACTTTAGGGATGCACTATTCACACACCCCTTTTTACTTCTTACACACCCCTTTTTACTTCTTACACACCCCTTGTTAATTTATGTCCGTTTATCTTCTTCAATTCATCCAATCCGATAGCCAAAAACCAAAAAGGTGTGGAAGAAGTAAAAAGGGATGTGTGAATATCACACCCCTTACTTTATTGTCCTATCTTCTAATTTGTATTTGTTCGGGTTTTCAAAATTAATTTCTGATTTCTACCATTTTCATTATTGTTCTATTGTTTTAAGCTACAGATGAAGTGTTATACATGTTAGGTAGAATTAAGAAGCGAATTAGATCCTCTTGAGAATGAAGGGGATAGTTTTACGGGTGCTAACTTAGTTTTTAGATTGATTGTTTAGTTATAACATAAAATCTCAATATTTACATTTACAATATTAGAATGCACTGATCTAAATAAAAGACTATTAAATCACTGAAAAAAAGTCCTCTCTAACTGGTATAAAACCAGATTCTTTTCCACCAATAAAAAAACTAGGTAACCATATTTTATCCTTATTTTTTTTTATAATATAAACATGTTGATGTATAAATCAATTGCATGTATTTTAATATTTCATATTTTTCCTTGCCTAGGTTGCTTTCTTGACAATCAAGAGCAATGAAGGGAAACTTTAGGTGCTTCCGTAAATGATTAATTTTTTTTCTATGTAGAAACAAAAGTTCTACGATTGTTTGTGTGTGGACTGTGTCAGTTAAATATTTTGTTTGTTAAAATTTTCTAACATTTTTAATGTAAGTAACATTAATTATCTATGACATAAATCCCGCAGCAACGCATGAGGTACCAATTTCTAGTTTAGATCTAAGCAAAAAGTTACAAGCAGATACATAAAGAAAATGATCAGAAAACACAACATATCATTTGGCCTCGAACAAAAAACGCTAACCTATCCGGCGCTGCGCACGAGCTGAACTTGCACAGAGCATCAAAAGGAGGAGGAAGAACCCAGTTGATATTTTCATCTCTCTATCTCTCTCTCTCTCTCTCTCTCTTGGAGCCAAATAATCTGATACTGAAAATGTATGAAACTGTGGAATATTAAAACTAATGCTGCAAAACCTGCTACAAATCCTAAGAGAACTACAATTTGGTTTTTTTAGGTCAGCATTTTCCTGGTCAATGCATTTTGGATGTATTCGATTTTACATAGGTATCGTTTGGTATGCAGACGGGACGGGACGGAACGGAATGGGATGGGACGGGACGGGACAGGACGGAACGGAACGGAGCGGGAGCAAAATGCCCTCGGATGGAAACAAGGAGGAAGAAGAAGGAGACGGAGAGGTTATAATTTTGTGTTCCACGGATGTGGAACGAGTCGTTCCAGGGGGGTGAGGTGGAACGAAAATTCACCCAAAACTCGTCCCGTGGAACAGCTCGTTCCACCCGTTTTAGGCGCACCAAACGTGGGACGGAACGCCTTGTCCCACTCTGTTCCGTCCCGTCCCACGTACCAAACGGTACCATAGGGAACACAAGTGTGCTTGTCATAGCCTCAGCCAATCAATTAATCAGACTAGTATTTTTAATTTTTTTAATTTTCAACCTACGAAGATTTAAACATTCTCAAAAATTGGCTAAAATGATAAAAATACAAATTTCGATGGATGAAAGGATCACTTTTTGAATTTTACTGATACATGTGTAATATTTAATTGATAAAGTTGTCAATATTTGATTGATATGTTGTTACTTTTTTTTATCTTATTTTTATTTTTATCATTTTAGCAATTGAAATTTGTAAAATCCTCATTTCAAGCAAATTCCCTTCGTTATATAACTTTAACTGTGATTGCGACATAGCACAACTACATTGACTAGAATAGATATGCTGCCACATGTGCTCCGGAGGTTGAGTTTTGGTCGCGCAATATAGATTAATTTAGAGTTATGTTCTTTACACACTTATTTTTAATTTCACATACATTTTTTAATTTTTAACCGTTAAATCACATGAATTAAAGAAAATCGACAGTAAAAATTAATAAAAGCTTGCAAAAAGTAAAAAAATAGTTGTGAATAACACATTTTTAATTTAAACCAGTGTCTAACTGACATAAATAGACAAACAAAAGAAAACTTAAGATGCAGCAATTAGTGAATAATTTAATAGATAAATAACACATGAAAGCCAAAATCTTTAAGCCGACAAGCAGAAAGATAGTAGGAAACGCAACCACAAATCCAAAGTCTAAAAGGCAGAAAAGGTAAAGGCTACAACTTCATAATTTTCCACAGCTTTGCTTATAATATTCTAAAACTCAATTAGTGTTTATGGTAGGGTCAAATTAGTAGGTATAAGGGAAAAAATATAGAAGAAAGAATGAAGATTATAAATATCCACTGTTATCGACACACTGGCGTTCATGCCAAAAGTATAGGTGTTCTAAAATAAATCAAATCTCATCGAAACGGTTCACTTTCTTAATTAAGTTAAAAACCGTTGAGTTTCTTAATCTTGATTGAAAAACTTCATAACTGTCAGTTACATTATTATATCAAAAATATCATCTAGAAACACCCAATATAATGACATTTCTAACGAACTTATGATGTATATTAAATGGGGAACATATTTTTTAAACACATGACAAATATATATATATATATATATATATATATATATATATTAGATAGAGCGATACACTTTTAAACACTTAGACGGGTGGCGCCTCTTGGATTATGCCTTGGTTTATCTTGTCTGGCCGGCCGCACGCAGAGGCATATGTCATTGTTCTCTTCATTTGTTCTCTCTCTTTCAGTCAACGTTAACCTATTTTTAAAGACCAAAAATTAAATAAAAAAATGAATCAAATAACTCCTCGTCTTTTTCTCTCTCATGGTGACTGTATGTAATTAAGAATTTCTCGTGTTCAAACAATAAGAGTATACACCTACCTCCTTAGTTATTAGAATTTTTTTCACATTGAACTATAATACAATATTAGATTCTACACATTCAACTGTACCACAAAACTCAACTAAATATAGTAGAATTTTGGGAATGTTGTTGTGAAATAAAGATCTAACTGCATCGGGTATCCCAGATCATTTAAGATTTTTTATTGAGGAAAATAAAGAGAGAAAGTCTATGAAATTGGAAATCACAGTCTTTATAGGTATTATCCACATATCTATTTTTACTTCTTACACATATCTTTTAATTTTTAGCTGTCGGATTGAATTAATTGAAGAAAAAAAAAATCAATGAATAAATATTAATTAAAATGTGTAAAAAGTTAAAAGAAATGGGACCAGCCGTACCCTTTGAAGTTTGAAATCATGGGACATGAATTGGAATTCAATGGGAAACAAAAAGAAAATTGTGGGACATGAATTATTGGGTTTACTATACTATGACGTTTAGTCTTGGATTTAACCCTTTCAACACGCAATATCTTAATGTCTATTCACCTTACTTTAGTCCAGGCTTAGTTCCACCGTTGGATTTCTGTTTACCAACTTGTTAGTGACAAGCTTTTGTGATCCGACGTTGGAGGATTTGTCAATAACACGATAGGGTTTTAAGTCATTGATTTGGACTTGGATTAGTATTTACAAGAAAATATGCCCGCGCGTTGCTGCGGGACTTGAATGTATTAGTTGCAACAGGCATGAATAGTTTCCACACAAAGCAACTAAATAGACATAGCACCTAAGAATCAATAAACAATTGAGACATCTTACTCGTATGTGAGAGTCTCAATCCCTATTGAACAAAAGTCCTATTTCTTCTTCAAACTGAACCGACATCATTGATCAAGCAATTAAACATTCCTATTGGCAAATAATTGACCCAAGAGTTGAGCAGATATATAGGGATTGGACAAAGGGGACGTAATTAAACTATATAATTTAACAAAAGTAAAGGTCAATACAACTCTTCGAATTAAACTATATATCTAATTTACCAGAAAACTTTGTAAAAGTGACAGTTTACCTAATATGAGCACTTAATTTTCCTATTTAAAACAGTTTACCCATTTTTTATAAGTAAAATATAGCTTAAGCTTAATTTATTAACAACTTAATGCAGTTTAAAAGTATTTTCTGTTGTGGCGAGAAGAAGAAGCTACAGCCAACCCGCCTTAACTTTTAACTTTTTCCAAATGCATATGTACAGGTTACCTGCACCCTCATACCATGTGTCTTGAGCTGTTATCTATCCTCCACTTGCAGCATTTTTGCTCTTCTTCATGGGAACCTCGACAACAAATGATTTCATCTGTTACCGGTTAATGGAGATGTCTTTTGCACAACTGGACTACAAAGAGGGAGAAAAACAGTATTAGGAAAACACATTATACTCAAAATCATCACCAAAGATATTTTCAAACAAATCACAATCCACTACACAAAGTGCATCCAACTCCAAGGCAAGAATACAGATAAACCACCACCAGCAACCAAAACAGTATTTTTTTTTTTTTTAATGAAATTATTCACCTCTCACCCAAGCAGTAACCAGTTCTTTTGAACTGCGCATCTGTAAAACACATGAGTACAGATATATTAAAGAGAGCAACAACACTAAATTTCTAACATCACCGGCATTCACAACATTAAGCATGTAGGGAAACTATTTCATTTCATTTTAATTTTTGGTGACACAATTGATGCAAGAAAGGGTCGAGCAAGTAGCATGGCATCAAGAATAAAGGAAGATATTTAGGATGGAACAATTAAAAGTTTCTGTAAACCATTAAATTTATGCTTAGTGAGTATACCAGAAGATCTGCGTGCAACGAAAGTATGGCAACCAGGGGTCTGGTTGGCTGGAGAACTCTGGAGACACAAAAATCTCAGGGGTCTGTGAGTATACTAGAAAATATCAGTCCAAGGTCTCAAGTTCTCAGAGTGGGGAATTACTGATTAGAACAGTTTGTCATCAAAAAAATATATTGGAGAATCAAATTGAAAAATCCAACATAACCCAAATTTACATTAACAGATAAACAGATGCTACAGTAAAGAAAAAGAGAGCCAAGAACGGAATTTTACTTTATGCTGATAACTATCTGAGAACGAAACAAAGACCAACTGGAATGCAAAAAATAATGAAGTGAAATAAGCATATGGAAGTGTTATATATAATGAAGTGAAATTATCCACTATGGTTTATTTGACATATGGATAATTTCATCTAAGAAAGAGAAATAAGCATATGGAAGTGTTATATATATATAGTTTTTGTTCCAATTTGTTGTGTATTGGGAAAGCCAATAATGTAATTATCATTACTTATTGGTTTTGAATTTGGGTGTTCAAAGGACTTAATATTTGTTTTAGTTTGTGTAGAGAACGGAGACCTAATGGCATGTTGTTGGTTGAATGCTATATGAGAATACAGAAAGGCCAAACCTTTGGGGTTATTTTAAGTAAAAAAAATGTTGATGCATCACATATAAACACTGGGGCAAAAACCTGGCAGTAATTGAATGCAAAATCGTTCACAACATAGAACAGAAAACATTAACTCACACAACATGATACAAAATCCTAACATACTAATTAATACAACATTATAATCCACCATCCCATTTGTCAACATAATTCACCTCTCTAACTATCTTCCCCCTCTCTCTCACCAAACAAAAATACCCATCTTCCTCTTTTGAAAGCTGCAATTATATAATTGAAAACAATATATAATAAAAATAGAAAAGACTGAACTCAAGATTAATAAAGGCAAACCAAAATTTAAATGTTCATAGGCGAATCAGCAATGAAAATGCGGAGAATCAAATAACAAAGTTTTTTTAATTTCTTCTTGTAGCAATAGACGATCACCAAACATTACACTCTAACTTTCAGTCAAGCTTAAACGGATATCCTATCTTTCCTTGTAAATCATCTTTCTTTTCATGGATATTAGTTTTTGTTTCTACATTTAAACAAAATGGTAGCTTGAAAAACTCATTTAGCCAAGTTAACAACCATTAACAAATAGCTTCTAGAAAAGATCAAAGTGAATAAGATCATTTCAACCTTTAGCTCGAGAACAATTCATAAAAATCTACCCAAATACGAAAATTCCTGCACCATTCTTTGTGATATTGGAACACAAAATTAAGTTGTTTGATTTCAGGCAACTCTACTTTACCTCTATACATGGAAATGGTCCTATTTATGTTGCATTACACGTTAGCAAAACCATATTAATTGAAAAGATGATCATCAAACCTAGCTAGCTAGTTGAATTATTTGTTAATTAAACGTACTCGTGGCTTGCAAATTGGCAGGCCATGCAGAGCGAGAGATGATGATCATGAGGGCAACTTCAGCGTCCTAGAGGATAGTGAGGTCAAAAGCCTTCTTCAAAAGTCCATTTATGCGTTTGGAGAAGGTAACCTCTTAAGTCTCACAAAAAAATAAGACTTTTTAGTTAGCGAAATCTCTTTCTACCGGGAGTTCTAAAAGTTTTTTTTTTCGTGTAACAAATAAATAATCTGAATCGTTCTAGCATCCTATTTTTTCACCACATAAACAACAAATCACAAATTTAACACTTGCAAATGGTATACGAAACCAACCGCAAACGAAAAAGAGAATGTTGAGAAAATAACCCAGATGAAGGCAGCTTTGGAGAGTTTAGAATCCAAGTATGGTATCAACAGCCAAGATATGTTCCTTGTAATATCCTTTTATAGATCCCAAAAAAATAGAATCTGCACAATCAAATTTCTTGATATAGCCAAAAGAGAACAATAGTCTGCAAGGTAGTGCATCTCAAACATTAAATGAATAATTCAGATAAAATGAAATCACAAAAGAACACAAAAATTTAAAGAAAAATTCTTTATAAATTAGCATCCTAACCGCTTTGGATCCAAAAACTTTTAGCACAGACAGTGCACTGCAATTTATCTAAAATAAAACCCTAAACCTATGAAGGCAGCGTTTGTAATTTTTCTTTACTGAGTTATGATAAATAATAAAATCTAGCAATGAAGTTCCACATGCATGTGTCTCCGTATTACATTCTTCTTCTCGCTACTTCTTTTTTATTAGAATTATGTGTTGGTTGTTGCTCGAACAGAAATTTCAATTGGTTAGCTTTGAGGGCTGGAAATAATATTTTCCGAGCAAGAAAACAGAGGCAAATAAATAAAACTGTCGATCGAGTGCAAGTTGTATCCTAAGAAATTCTTAAGCCAATGTAATTGGATTCAAAATTCTTGGTTCTCTTCAGATAAAATTTTGGTTATTGTTTCTCTCTTTCATGCAAGCTTACACCACTAAAGGAAGCCAGAGATTTTTACCTTTTACCTTTTACCTTCGGTCTGAGATCCTCAAGTAGTGCGCTCTGCAAGCGGTTCCAGAAAACAAAAAGCACCGTTTCCTGAAAATAAAAGGAAAACTATACCATAAACCCACACTGAGCATCTAAACACATAAACAAAATAGCCAAAATTTGAAAAAACAAAAATTTAAACAAAAGTTGTATCTGTAGACCAAAGGCCACCAAAAAAAAAAAAAAAAAAAAAAGTTCTTAACAAAAGACTCAAAAGGAAAAACAAAAATTGTATACGCTCAGCACAAAAGGGCTACCAACGCTGCACACAACAGCTCCAAAATTTGATGTTCAGCGCTTCCTGAAAGAAAAAACCAAATCAAATTAGACAGCCAGGCGCAAGATCGAAGCACACAGACATAACCCCCAAAATCACAAAACAAAAAAAATCCAAACACAAAATCCAGCTGCAAATCGAAAACCACAAATCCAGAAATTAAACAGGGACGCTGAAAAAGACCTAAAACTCTCAAATGTATTCCACATATCCCGCATACACGAACCTAACTTGCCACTGTTCACCACCCCCACTCCTCCCTCTCTCTTTATCTCCTGGCATGGATTAATAATTACCTCAACAGCTAACGGAGCCAAAGCCAAACTCCAGAGCTTCGAAGGGTAGGATCACAGAAACAGGAATAGTTCTTCTTCCTTCCCCACTGCTGCTGCTGCCACTTTCTCTCTCTAAAAACCAATTGGAAAATGTTTAGAGAGAGAGAGAGAGAGGCGAGAGTGATGACTTCAATGATTCAAATTATATTTAAATTATCTTCTTTAGCTCTAAAACAACAAATGCATGAATGCAAAACTCAAAAATCCAAATTCCAGAGAATAATTAAAGAAAAACAGAAATATATAAAAATAAAAAACCCAAAAGAAATCAAAACATATAATCAATAAATAGTTAATTAATTAATCAAATAAATACAATACCTGAATGCCTCGTTTGAACGACCCGATGCAAGAACTCGATAATGTGTCACACCAAGACCAGACATTTTAGAACTGACTGCGCAGTGAAAGGCCTTCGCCTGTGTAGAACAGAGTGAATGATGGTGGTTCTGTGGTGATGTTTCGCCGGAAGCAGCAGCAGCACCGCCTGAAGTATCCCTACTAGTCGAAGCAGCAACAGAAGAAAAAGATGAGGTGGAAGACAATGGATGTTCATAATCGAAGAGTTCGAAGGGATTTACCTTTGGATTCTTCGGCTTTCAGATGGAGTTTGCTGGTGTGTGGGCCTGCAACTTCGTTTGCAGGCGTGATGTTTCCATGGAATTTCTTTCGGGCTTGCATAGAGAGCAAAGCGAGAGAGAAAGCTCTCCAGATTTTGTGGACTCAAGGCCTGAGTTTGGTTTTTGACAAAAATGGAGGCCATGGTTTCTCAGAGAGATCAGCGAGCTCACATTTTTTAATTCTCAGAGAGAGAAAACTCTCGAGCTTTTGCAGAAGGGGAATTGTGTTTTGTCGAGGTTTTGAGTTGTAGTGGAGCTAACGAAGGGAGATGAGAGAGAGGTGGAGTGGCTAGGGTTTGAGTATGGAAGAGATGAAAACTGGAGAGAGCACCTGTTTTGGCTGAAGCACTGCTCACACACGGGGATCAAAAGTCGAGAGATTCAGTGGCAGTGTTGTAAATAAACTAAAATGTGGTCCAAAACACTGTTCATTTCTACAGTGCAATTTCGCCTCCCTCCTTCTTTAGACTAAAGTAATGATTGATTTGAATGTAATTTGTTAATTTTCTGAGCATTCCACCGACTTTTTGGAAGCAAGCTGATTCTGCTGATTTGAATTCACAAAAAATGAACTCAATTACAAAAAACCTATGTGATGAGAATGAATATCATATTTATAGAATGAAAGATTTTGCATAGGCTTATAAATAAAAAATTGAACTATTTCCTATATTACCAATTGGTTGTATGGTAGAACCTCAACTTCTTCATAGTATCAGAGCAGGTTGTCCCACGTGTGAAGTTCAACGGCCACACATGCTTCACGTCACCCGAGTTGTCTTGTCTATGTGTTAAGCTCGAAAGTTCGCTACACATAAGAGAGCGTGTTGAGAATGAATCTCATATTTAGGAAAGAGGGACCTTGCATGAACTTATAAGAGGTTGATCTTTCTCCCATATTGCTAGTTGATTATATGATGAAATCTCAACTTCTTCACTATGCACCAAATCATAAAATTTAAATGAATAAAAAAGCTTAACAATGCACTAAAAATAGAATTTCAAACAATAGTATATGGGAACCACCAAAGTTAAAGACTAACTAGCTACCTAGCAAATGGTGCTGTCATGGAACCTGCATTTGTGGAATATGAACATCTGGAAATCACTCTTCGTGAACTATGGTATGGTGAAATTGTAACACGAGTTTCTTCATATGAGCCTGGAATTGTTTCTCGATACCTAGACACCTCCATTTCCAAACATTGTGTTAGTTGGCACAGCACAAAACCCATGGTGGCTCTATGTTGGGAGGTGGAGGTTGTGCATGCCATTGCTGTCTCTAATGCTTTCCAGACCGAATTCACATCGAACTCTCCTTCGCAAACTGTTTATCGAGGATTTTCCCAATTTGAGGACTTTGTCGGGTCATGGGATACAAACCCCTGTCTCTCTTGAAGATCTGAGTATCAAGAATTGCCCTAATCTAGAGGCTGTTCCTACTTTGGGCAACCTCAAATCCCTCCGTCAGTTGCATATTGAGAAATGTGGTGGATTAACAAGTATATCAGGTTGTGTCCACCTTGCAATCCCTTTGCTCTTTAAAATTGTCAGATTGTGGGAAATTACAATATTTTCCCAAGGGGCTGCAGTCTCTATCTCGTTTGGGAGAGATGTCGATTGATGCGCACTGGGAGGAGCTAGTTTCTTTCCCGGATTTTCAAGTTCCATCACAACTTGAAAGATTAGAGCTGTTGGGATGGCCAAAGCTCAAGTCTTTACCTCAACAAATTCAAGACCTAGCTTCTCTAACATTGTTGTCCATTTATGGTTTCGATGGAGTGGAGGCTCTTCCAGAGTGGTTAGGCAAACTTACATCTCTTACACAGTTGCAAATTCGTGAATGTAAGAATCTAATGTATCTGCCTACCGTCGAAGCTATGAAACGTTTAACCAAATTACAAGACCTAGAGATTGATTCGTGTCCCCGTTTGATGAAAAGATGCGACAAGAACAGCAGTCGAGAATGACCAAAGATTTCCCACATTACAAATAGCAGTGGTAATTTTTTTACTCCAATTCAGCTATTCATGTATAATTTGTTCAATTCTCTTTGCTCACTTTTTGTTTTCTGCTGTATTAAGTATTAATTGAACATATTTCTTGACTAGTTTACTCGCATGACGAATCGGATAATCACTCAGAAGATTCCAATTCGACCCATTAGATGCCTCAACAATCTCGCACGGTTGGATATTCATGCTTTTAATCTTTAGAGAGGAATATATGCATTGGCGAGTAGTGCCTGTCTAGATGGTGTGCAAGACTTACTCTTATGCTTATCGTTTCAAGTTTCACATTTAAGCAAAGGTAAGCTTTTTATACCACCACCTACTCTTCTCTTTTAATGTATGTAGCTCCAATCTTGTTTCACTGATGGAGTCTATTATTTAATTTCTTACGTGGTTTTCAGAAAGACATTTAATCAATTGGAACAAGAAGTGATGCGAAATATTTAAAGACCAAACGTTGTCCAGGTACTTCAATCCTTATCATTTGAGATATTTGCTTTTTTTTTCCTTCTTGAAATCTTGTGTTGATTATGCTTTTACTTCTGAAATATTTGTATGGAATATGGATAGTAGATTTTAAAGGAGTGGATTTTTTTTTTCTTTCCAGAGTGGCTGGATAACCTTGCATCTCTGACTTTGCTGCATATGACGAGGTTGGTAGAATGTATCTACCTACCGTCAAAGCTTATGCAACACCTTACTAAATTGAGAGAGCTAGAGATTGAACTCTGCCCGTCTAAAGGTAATTATTTTCTCGTATCAATTATTCAGTATTTGTTTGCGTCAATCATTCGATCATGCAATGTTCAAACTAAGAGCTATTTGGTCAAGCCATCGTACGTATTTTCTAGAGTAAGCAATTCAAACATTGTTCCTGTTAGGGCTAGTGTGGTACAACCGTACAAGTCGGGGACACAACCCAAAGTTTTTTTTTTTTAATTTTTAATTTTTAATTTGGCTGCAAAGTCCATCCCACTTCAGTATTGCTATCATAGGAAGTGACTTTGAGAAGAATTTATGGATAAACAAGAAAAATACAATATGTCAAGGGTGACATGAAGCCAAACCGGGACCATTAAAGAATTCATAACAACAATTCAAAACATTTTTTCAGCAAAACCTATAACAAGGAAGGTTAGAAAGGTGAGAATAAGCAGCTGCAACACAAGGAGGGCATAAATCCCACTAATGGACACCGGGTGATCAACAGCATAATTGGTCAACCAACAGCAACTTGATTACCCTCTTTAAAAATATGAGAAATGGCTCAAAGACTATTAATATACTAAACTAGCTGATTTCGAATGATCCCCTCTTCATTTCGTAGGAATTTCACTTGGTATTTTGTATGTGCCTAAAGCAGTAGTGATCAAAACCAAATCAAAATGAGTATGAATTGTGAATACACCGGCAATATGAAAACTCAGAGTTCGCTGGTAACCTGAAGAGGAAAAACAAGCCGAAGCGCAGAAAATTATCCTAGTAGTTTATAAGATAATGGTCTAAAAGACAAGCTCATGAGGCTTCATGCCAGCCTTGAGAGAGAATCTTGCCGCCAAGTACGTCTTCAAGTCTGGGACAGCCTCAATGGACTTTATCAATGAAGCATCCATGCTCTTCTGATCGTCTTTCTTTCCTTGTGGGAGCACATTCTTCTACAATTTGTTGTTCCAGAAAATATTAATTAATACAGAGACAAAATTGGGCTCGGCCCGGTCCCTGCCCACCCCTAATATTTATAGAGTTTTGGAGGAATTTTGGTGTTTGGATTAATTAATAATATTATTTTGAGCCTTTTGAATTATTTTATTATCGTTAAAATTGATTAAATTGAATTTGAACCGTTAGATTTAAAAATGAATGTTGCTGGGCGCGCCACACTGGATCAAAGCCCAGGAGGAGTGTTATCAACTGGATGTCAACGCGCCAATCTAGGCCTAGTACCGCTGCTTTTCTTACGCTCGCGCGCAAAGAATTCCTCCACCCTATGTTGCTGACTCGCGCAGGGCCCGCGTGGGCTCATTTCACGTGCGGGAGCATAAAAGCTAGGGGCCTTTGCCCACTTGAAACCTTATCTACCCTTGGGTGGAAGCAAGCCCAAATTCCCACCCACAAACCCAAAATCCCAATTTCCCCCATGGAGATGTTCTGGGCCAAAATTTTGGGTTTTTTTGTTCCTTCTTGGAGACGGCTTAACCAACAAGACAAAACATTTAACTTGCATTCCAAGGAATTAAACTTTAATTGTCAGACCTCGGTTTGGAACTCCCTAGCTCCTTGAGATGACGATGGAGAAGGTATTTTAACCGCAACGTGAGAGCCATCTTTCAAGTAGCCATGGTATACAATCCCAAACCCTCCTTTCCCTATTTCAGTTTGAAAGTTTTTGGTGATTTCTAAAACCTCGTCATAAGTAAACTGGGACTTCTTTGATGCTACAGGTGTTTTGTTACGTTTTTCTCCATCTGCAACTTAAATAGACAAAAAAATATGAGTTCAGACTAACTGGATAGGAATGCTACTCTACCATAGTAGCAGCATCAGTAAGTATCAATGGTATAAAATGGTACCTGGTTTTCTTATTCTTATAAGCTTCCATACCAATATGAGCACTATAACTAGAAGGAGGGCCACTGCTGATAGTAATGATCCAAGTATTGGAACAACAATGTTCTTCTTGCACTTGCTTGAATCTGAGCTAAAAAAATAACTTATAAGCATATAAAAAAACATAAGGGTAAAGTACAAAAAACTATCTCAACTATTGGTGTCACGACACTTTCATACCTCATCTTTTAAAATTGACAATGTCATACCTCATCTTTAGAATTTGGTTCAATGTTATACCTTCCGTTACTTAGCCATTTACTTTTCAGTTAAATGCTGACATGGCTATTCGGAGGCCACTTCTATTAAAAAAATAATAAAATATTATTAAAAACTAAAAATTTTTTTTTTTTTAAAATAATAAAGAAAAGTGAAAAAAAATTAAAAATAAAAATAAAAATCCCCTGTTCATCCCTTCCCCCCTCTCTCTCCCCATCTTCATTTTCTTCCCTGCTTAATCTTCAACAAAAAAAAGAAAAAAAAATTTGAAAACCCATCAACACCCCCACCCCCCCGCGCCCCCCGCCCGGGCGCCACGAAGAAGAAGAAGGAGAAGGAGAAGGAGGAAGAAGAAGAAGAAGAAAGAAAGAAAAAAAAGAATCCAACCCAACCCAGTTCGCCCCCCAACCCCCTGCAACCCAGAAAGAAGAAGGAGGAAGGAGAAAGAGGAAGAAGAAGAAGAGGAAAATAAATAAATAAATCCAACCCAACCCAGTTTCCACCCCCCCCCCCAACAAAAAAAAAAACCCTGCAACCCAGAAAGAAGAAGGAGGAGGAAGAAGAAGAGGAAGAAAAAAAACCCCAACCCAACCTAGTTCGTCCCTCCGCAACCTAGAAAGAAGAAGAAGGAGAAGAAAAAGAAAAAAAAAACAAATCAAAGCGAATCCAGTTCGTCCCCCCCCCCCCCAACACAAAAACCCAACCCCCTGCCAACCCCAAATCCACCATTTTCATCCATTCTCCACATTCTCTTCCGCACCCATCCTCCACCTTCTCCACGCACCCATCTTCCCACCGACGAGATCTGGGTTTTTTTTTTTTTCTGGGTTGCAGGAGGGAGAAGAGGGGGTGGGAAGGGGGAAGACAAACTAATAGTGGGTACGGAGAAGACAAATTGGAATTTTTTTTTTTTTTTTTTTTTTTTTGGAGGTTGGAGGTGGGGGGAAGAAGATGAAGATGGTGAGAAGAGAGAGGAGGGGGAGGGATGAACTAAGGGTTGTTTTTTTTTTTTTTATTTATATTTATTTATTTACTTTTTTTATTATTTTAATATTTAAAATTATTAAATAAATTTTTTTAGTTTAATAATATTTTAATGATTTTTTAATAGAAAGTGGGTTCCGAATCAAGCCACGTCAACATTTAACTGAAAAGTAAACGGCCAAGTAACAGAAGGTATAATATTAGACCAAATTCTAAAGATGAGGTATGGCATTGTTAATTTTAAAAAATGAGGTATAAAAATGTCGTGACATCAATAGTTGATGTAGTTTTTTGTACTTTACCCAAAATATAAATTTGAAGGACGCAATACCATTTGCTTTCGTTAAATAAAATGCTAACCTATTCGGCACTCTCCATGAACGAAACTTGCACAGAGCAGTAAGATGAGGAAACTAGTTGAGATCTTTATCTCTATTTGTCTCATTGCAGCCCAAGGACTACCTAGTATTTAAAACCTGCGACAGTGTCCCGACCAAAAATGCAGAAAAACGTATAAGACAGTGTAGCTTTGTAACCTAATGCTGCACAACTTGCACGGCACATACATAATCCTTATTTCACGGAGATGCTTTAGTCTACATTAATCATTCGATCATGCAATGTTCAAACTAAGAGCTATTTGGTCAAGCCATCGTACGTATTTTCTAGAGTAAGCATTTCAAACATTGTTCCTGTTAGGGCTAGTGTGGTATAACCATATAAGTCAGGAACATAACCCAACCCAAAGTACATTTAAAAAAAAAAAAAAAAAAAAATTGGCCGCAAAGTCCATCCCACTCCAGGATTGCTATCATGGAAGTGACTTTGAGGAGAATTTATTGATAAACAAGAAAAATACAATCTGTCAAGGGAGATATGAGGACAAACCCAGACCATTAAAGAATTCATAACAACAACTCAAAACCTCTTTTAGCAAAACCTATAACAAGGAAGGTTAGAAATGTGAGAAATAAGTAGTTGCAGCACAAGGAGGGCATGAATCCCACTAATGGACATTGGGGTGATCAACACCATAATTGGCCAAACAATCAGCAACTTGATTACCCTCTCTAAAAATATGAGAAATTTGAACTTGCATGGAGGATAGTAAAACTCGACAGTTATGCCAACTGACCAAAAGCCTCCAAGGGATAATGTCAAAGAAGATGAAGATGATGAAAGAAGATATGAAAAACCAGTGAGGAGTCACATTCAATCCATAAGAAATGCCAACCTTTATACCAAGCTAAAGATACAACATGAATAACAGCGCGTAGTTCGGCATCCAAAGAAGAGGCCAAGCTTATTGAACCCGCGAAACAACCAAGAGAATGACCCGTAAAATCCCAAAAGATACCACCAAATGCAGCCACACCAGGGGAACCTTTTGCAGCACCATCAATATTTACTTTGATCCAAGATTGAGAAGGCGAGCGCCACGACAACTCAATAATTTTTGGAGCCTTAGCAGGACGTCCACGAACACCAATAGAATGAATAATGCAAAGCTCTTCCACAAAATTCTTCATATAGCCAGAATTGAGAGAATCAGTTTCAAGGAGTTGAAATTTAATCGACCTTACAACATAATTGATGGAAACAACCTCCTCACAAAAACAAACAGTGTTGCGAGCATGCCAAATAGAATAAAAAGTCAAAGTATTTGATCAAAATGATTAAGTCGAGGAAAATATCGATATAAACTAGTATTCATCCTACACTAATTCACTGCACAAGAGATCCCACATCCATTTTTAACCCACCAAGTTTTGAACATGGGATGATTGAGAGTCGCTAGATGCATTAGCCATATGTTTTATTCTTAGTTTTTCTTTTTTAATAGTAATGTTAGGAAGATCAAATTTCTAAACCAAATTTTATAAACCAAATGATGTGAATGTTGATTAGATTGTTACTTAAGTGTTGATTAATATGCTTATTTTTTATTGATGACATATCATTTGATTTACAAATTTAGTTTAAAGTTTTGACCTCCCTTATTTTTATTTTATTTTATTTTTTTTAAGTTTTTAATGATCGGAAACTACAAATCTATTCTATAAAGCTTATAACTTTATAAATATTTTCCTACTTGCTTATATAATTAAATATTGAATTAACTAACATTACTGTGTCAGCCTCCATAAAATATATTAGACAACTAGAGGGACACGTTGAAGCCGTCAGCCCCATGTGTCTCTTCGGGCTGGTTTGGTATTGCTGTGCTTTGAAAAAAAAACTGATTCTGCTGTGCTGTAAGAATAAGCGGCTGTGAAATAAAGCAGCAGAGTGTTTGGTAAACTTTTTTGTAAAAGTGCTTTTGAAAAAAAAAAAAAACAATATTATAGTGTTTGGTAAACTTTTATGTAAAACAGATATGAAAAAAAGCCGATTTTTCAAAGTTGGGTTTTGCAGCTTCTTGTTTTTGGCTTTTTTTCATCCAAAACTGTGAAAAAAAGCTGAAGCTGAATGTTTACCAAACACAAAAACAGCTCCCAGCTTTTTTTTGATACCAGCTTTTTTCAAAATCACCTCAGTACCAAACCAGGTCTTCGTTTGCTCCGTGGACACCATTTTATTCCTTCGTTAGTGTTTTGTTTAGAAGTAGTTTAAGATTATTAAAAAACTTCAGTACAATAATAGAAATAAAAAAAAAGATACTTAGGTATTTATGAGTGAGTATTTTGTTTATTCACTTTTGTTTTTGGTCTGATAAAAAAATATTACCTGTTCTTTGTCTTTTAAAGTAGAATTTGGTTGCTACTTAAAATACAAAAATCAGTCCAATTTGTTAATTGGTTCTGATTGCGTGATGATTATGATTAAAATGATCACAATATATAATAATTTTATATCATATAATTCTATCATTGACTTTGTTTTATGTATATTATATTATATATTTATATCATTGACTTTGTTTTATTTCTTTTACATTCATCATATTTTCTAAATACATCTTCCAAACCCTCTAATCTCAAATTACCCTTCCCAGTTCCCTTTTAGTGAAGCGCCCTTATTTTTCTCACTCCCTTGATAGTGCTTCCTTTCTCTCAACTTTCATTCCCTTCATAATCTTATAAAAAGTTGCTAGACACACTTTTCCACCTTTTAGCCAAGTACATTTTGTTAATTCTTTCCGCCCCTCTTTCTCGTGAGAAATTTTTATTGTGACCGAAACATTAATGATACATCACATATTTTTATGTAAATGGTGGAAAATTTTAATACTTAAGTTATTAACTTTTTAACACATACATCCTACTATTTGTATAGTAACACAGGACGTACCATCCCGTCTTCCGATCACACTGAAAAATCTCTCATTTATGGGCTCTTTTTCTGTAACGCAGAAGCCTTCCTCTTTCAGCTGCCAACATGGCCACCACCACTGAAAAATGACGACAAAGGCGACGAGAAAGACACGGAGACGCGAAATTTTTCAATAGTCAATTGGTGTTTTAGGGAAAAGAATCAAAAGCTAAAACTCGTATGCTTTTATTTCTTACATTAATAAGTTTAGTTGATGCGAAATTTGGTGGAAAATATTATACCTTCGTCCTATACAAGGAATCAAATGACGTTTTGGAGATGTGTGGTTAAACTTCGACAAAGAAAAACATATCATCTCACCGGAAGTTGGAGATTCGAGAAATGAGTTCGGAATTGCATTGCAGGCAGAGAGCATTCTTGCAGAAGATATAAGTTTGGGCCGTTGCTGTACTCAATTGGAGGATTTATTGTCAAGCAGCGTTGAGAGCGGGTTTTCGTTTCTCCGCAGGCATCGACTGCTGGTTGTTTTGATGGTGATCCGAACTCATTTGCAAAGACTGTTAATATACTAAACTAGCTGATTTCGAATGATCCTCTCTTCATTTCGTATGAATTTCACTTGGTATTTTGTATGTGCCTAAAGCAGTAGTGATCAAAACCAAATCCAAATGAGTATGATTGTAAATATACCGGCAATATGAAAACTCAGAGTTCGCTGGTAACCTGAGGAAAAACGAGCCGAAGCGCAGAAAATTATCCTAGTTGTTAAGATAATGGTCTAAAAGACAAGCTCATGAGGCTTCATGCCAGCCCTGAGAGAGAATCTCGCCGCCAAGTACGTCTTTAAGTCTGGGACAGCCTCAATGGACTTTATCAATGAAGCATCCACGCTCTTCTGATCGTCTTTTTTCCTTGTGGGAGCACATTCATCTCCTACAATTTGTTGGTCGGGAAAATATTAATTAATACAGAGACAACAAAAGATTTCCACTCATTCACATACTTCACATTAACCTGTAGAAGAAGCGATCAAGATAGTAGAAAAGAGATGGATTGATACAATTAAAAGGGAAACATAAAAGGATCGGAGAATCTGTACAAGAAAAATATTACGCAAAATCGGAAGACGATCATCACATTGCCACATTGAACTTTAAACTTCATGCAGACAGTACCAACAATGAAAAGCAATAATTCTAACCTCTTTCTCAGCCTCAAAAAATTCTCCCTCTCCCTTCTTCTTCTTCTTCTTTCAACTTCCCTAGCAAAATATTTGTCATCAAATTTTTCGACATTCAACCCAGAAATGTCAACCTTGGTAGAAGTGGCAATCACATAAGACTGATTTACACGTCTCAAAGGAACACCATTAATTTTAAGAAGCAGGCAATGGCATCATACCAGTGCTCAAGTTAGAACGGCACTCAACAAGTTTTTTCAAGAAGCAGGCAAGTGCCCTAAACTAGAAACCCATTACCCCCACCCACCGTGGGATTGAAAAAAAAGAGCAAATACACAGATAAATGTAAACAAAATAAGAACAAATATTTTAATCAGAAGCAAAGAAAGAATCATTCGAAAAACCTATGAAAGCTGAAGGCGTAAAAGGTAATTCATCTATCTATGCGGTTACAGAAGCGAGTGTTACTCTTTCATGTCATCGTTTCACACAGTTTCGGAAGAAAACAAATTAGCAACACATCACTTCGAGCACTCTCACTAACCCTATTTGAATATTCCCGCTCAAAGAAAACCCCAGCCTGCAAAATATCCCTTTCAACCGGAGGAAAGCAATCCCCCAAGCACAATTCATACGAAACGGTGATGTATTTGCAAATAACTTGAAACAAAAGAAACCTCCTTTTTTGCACCAAATTCTAATGGTGTCGCCACAAAACAACGTTGTCGTCATTGGGTGGAATTCATGACCAAGGAACCTCCCAGTAACATAAAACTTTTTAACATTCATTCGAAATGTCCTGTATTATTGAAAAGCATTTGAAATCGGTTGTAAAAGTAAAACGACTGAGGTCTTGTTTGTCATGCTGTACATAGCATCGGATAAAACCAATAATATGGAATCAATTGTTGAGCACTTATGTATCAAGTAGGCATTTGACTAATTATTCTTTTTTTATTTCACTTATTTTATACGCTATACATGTGCTAATTTGTACACTCCAAAAGATATGTATAATGGTTGAAAAAATGTATTTTAAAGTCACTTAGTACTAATCTAGTGATATTCATTTTCATTTGTAACTGCATGATCTTATATTCAAATCTCGTTGATGACAAATTTAATACCAATTTATTCTCCCTCTCAACTTAGTTTAAAGTCTCAAACCATGCATGATAACCTCCAAGAAAAGTAGATAAGATACAACATCTAGTAACATAATTTGGATTGATTTACTCCATTGAACAAAAAAATGAAGTGAAAACTTGTATACCAAATAAAAAACTCAAAATGAATTACAAGCCATTTAGAATTGCTTCTTTAAAAAACACTTATGCTCGTAAGTGTTTTTAATAAAGTGCTTCTATTTTTTATTTTAAAAGCACTCTCAAACACATATAATATATACAGAAAGAAATCCAAAGTAATATACAAAAGGATCAAAGAAAGAAAAGAACTTTATGGATATTGTAGTATGTATATCTTCTTCGTCAACTAGCCGGAAATGTTACTAGTTACCTAGCAAACGGTCCGGTCATGGAATCAACATTTGTGGAATCTGTATACACGGAGAGAACTTCAGGTGAACTATGATTATACGGCCCAAACGCAGCGCGAAGTTCTTCTGTTGATCTTGGAGTTCTTTCTCGATGCCTAGACAACTCCATTTCCAAGCAATATTTGAGCTCAGACAATACAACATCCATTGCAACTCTGTGTTGGGAGGTAGAGGTTGTGCACGCCATTGCTATCTCTAAGGCTTTCCAGACTGAATGCTCATCGAACTCTCCTTGCATCCTTTGATCTACAATACATTTAAGTTCCCCTTTTTCGAGCTCAGAACTCACCCACGTTGCTATGTGGATTACTTCATCACTTTTTATCACTGCAGGTTGGCCGGTGATTAGCTCTCATAGAACTACCCCAAAACTATACACATCACTCTTTTCATTCAGCCTTTGGCAATTGTAGTATCTGTAAACAAAAACTAATATTCATTAATCACAACGTCGTGGTTTGTATGCAGCTTATTGTCGGTTTAGTGCCCCTTCAATTTTATTTTTGATTAAGAGTTTGTTCCTTGTTTTTACATTGTATTTTCGCATGATTATAATGGTAATAGAATGAGAAAATCTAAACATACTCTGGATCAAGATATCCGGCTGTTCCCATGACTGTGCTGACCACTTGAGTCTCAATGTCACTAGCAAAAACCTTGGAAAGACCAAAATCCGCTATTTTAGCTTCCAAGTTTTCGCTTAAGAGAATGTTGGCTGTCTTCACATCTCTGTGGACAATAGGCGGCTTGCATCCGTGATGCAAGTACTCGAGACCTGCGAACCAAATTTTGCTTTCCGTTAGTAGAACAATAATTTGTGTAAACATCATCACATCTATTTCACTGAAATAACAGGAAGCACGAACCTTGTGCAGCATCGATTGCTATATGAAGTCTCATTTCCCATGTCATCTGTGAACTCCTTTCTGCATCTGCAACCAATAATGTGTGTTGTGTTCACTAGATTTAAGATGGACCAACATAAACTGGCGAAATTTCTCTATCTTGATAACAAGATTATACCTGAGAGAGAGTTTTTTAGGTTGCCATTAGCCATGTACTCGTATATGAGTGCCAAGTTGTTCGCATCATCGCAGTATCCAATAAACGAGGCCAAGTTTCTATGATGGATTCTCATCAGGAGCTCAGCCTGCAGTCAAGAACAAACTTATCACAACGTGCATCAAACGAGACTAGGCTTGGCATTTACCTTGCATTCCAAGAAATTCTAAATGACAAACCTCTGTTTGGAACTCCCTAGGTCCTTGAGTTGATGATGCAGAAAGCATTTTTACCGCAACTTGGGTTCCGTCTTTCATGCAACCATGGTACACAGTCCCAAATCCTCCTTTCCCGATTGAGGTTTGTAAGTTTTTGGTGATATCTAAAACCTCCTCATGAGTAAACTGGCACTTCTTTGATGCTATAGCTGTTTTGTTAAAGGGTTCTGCTTCTGTACCTTTAAGTACACAAAAAATTATCTGTACGCATTGTATAAATTTTCATTCGATCTAGACAACCTGTTTCGAGAGTTCTTCTTTGTTCAAAGTAATACTGTTACAATTTGGGGAGCTACTGAGATCTGTAAAGGTACCTGATTCTCTTTTTCTTCTCAATTTCCATGCTAGCATCAGCACTATAACGACCGCTAGTGCTGATACTAACGACGCAACTATTGGAGCAACAATTTTCTTCTTCTTTTTGCATGAACCCGAGCCACAAAGATTTTCGGTATCCACACTGAAATGAAAAAATTCTTCTTATTTCCGTTATTTTTTAAACCAAAGGCATGTTTCCAAACCAGATACACAAGAAGCGATTTTTACCTCAGTACAAGTAATCCAGCTTCTGATCTCTCGCGAAGAGCGTTTGGAACCGAACCAGACAATTGATTGCCTTTCAAATTCCTGCAGAACAATTCTTAATAATATGGAATTCTAGTATCAAATGAGTCTATGATCATGTAGAGATTGCACTTACAAGAGAGTGAGCGACTTTAGATCTTCCAAGAACTGAGGCACTGGCCCGGTTAGGTTATTGTTCGACAAATCTCTGGGAAGAAAAGCATTATAGTTAGTAGGTTCTGCAAGATAGTAAGGTGGATAAATTCGGCAAGATGAGTCTTCAAGGAAGCAACAGTGAAGAACAATTACAAGGACTCCAGTGATGAGAGATTGGCAATGGAAGCAGCTATTATCCCATTCAAATTGCTTGAACTCAAGTTTCTAATCACAATAAAAGACAAATCGGCTTAGAATTAGATTGAAAAGACAAAGAAATTGTAAGAAGACTAGTTCCTTAGAAGGACTCACAGGGAAATAATCCGAGGAATCGAAACGCTGTAGTTGCATTCTAGTCCTTCCCAAGAGAAATTCCTAGGTCCACAAGGATCACCAGCCCAGATTTTTTTTATTTGATATGTAGTTTTGACGTTCGTTATGGCATCAGCTGCAGTCATTAACAAAACCAGATCAAACAGGGCCGACAAATTTAAGAGAGAACAACCAGCGGTCACCAACATTGTTTCCAACTTAATTATCCGCACAGCTCGCTACTATATGTTGTATTTTATATTGTCAGGATTCCGAGGTGGGATTTTCATATTTTTCAAGAAGCATTTCTTTTCCAGAGGAAATAAGCATATATCAATACTTGTAAGAATGTTCTTGTTGATTTAACAAAGGAAGACATACCATCTTCACCATAAGTAGGTGATTCAACCAGCTGCATAACTTGGAAAACTTCAACAGCATTCAGAATCGGCGGAAGGGAAGAGTCCTCTGTCTTGTGTAAAGAAATTTCGTGATCCTTTCCCACCAGAGCTCTTGAATTTGATATCACGTCTGCCTGTAAGTAACGGGGAGTGAATGGTCCAAACAATGGAGATCCATTCCATGATATATTGAATTTTCTTGACTGATTCTTCTCAAGTTTCTCCACTTCAGCAAAGTACATAAAAACATAAAACCGAGCATTCATGTCAGTTGTGTTCCAGTACAAATTTAAAGGTTCACTTGCATTCTGAGGTGTAGCTACAGTCCGGATTACTTCCAATGGCACTCTATATCCGTTCTCATAGGTAGTAATCGACGAAGAAGTACTAATTGGATCCCAAGAAGGTGAAATGTGACGTGACCAAATGCGATCATAAACATCATCTCCATATCGACCTGTTCCATTGCCTTGTCCAATGTCCAGTCTTTCAATGAGTACTAATGATGCAGAAGTCCCAAATTCAGTACCATAAGTTGAGCTATTAAGCGGTCTAAATTCCAACGCTGAAATGAAAGGAGTTCCCAACCCTTTATTTATTAGACAAATGTCCACGGTATTTGATTCTGCAAAACCTATAATCTCCTTCGTAACAATATCTGAAGCATTTTCAAACCTCACTGTCGACCAAAAGTTGACGCCGAGATAGAGATCAAATTCGGGCAGCTTGTTTTCTCCATCGTAGTTTCCATACAAGAAGGTAGCTCTAATCAAATTCAAACTGCCATTTCCTGCTTCGGGTTTCAACACGTAGCAATTTTTGTTTCCTTGAGGAAAACTCCTGAGGTCTGAGAGAGGGAAAGGGAGGTTGGGATTGTTTGGATACATAAATTCAGAAGAGATGTTCTGGTTTATCCCTGTGTCTATGTAATCTCCATCCGGTGAGTATGTTATGTTCGTATCCGTGTCTTCGTAGAGCTTCGAGGGAGAACCACAATCAATGCTTATGAAGTCTACCCCAAAACAAATAAATGAAATAAGTCTTAGAACTCAAGCAACAAATCGAAAGAAACAGATTCTTTTTCTACAAGTACATTTAGATCTAACAAGAAGTTACAAGCAGATGCATAAAGAAAATGATCAGACAAGACAACATATCATTTGGCTTCGAAAAAAAAACGCTAACCTATCCGGCGCTGCGCACGAACTGAACTTGCACAGAGCATCAAAAGGAGGAGGACGAAGAACCCAGTTGACATTTTCATCTCTCTCTCTCTCTCTTGGAGCCAAATAATATGATACTGAAAATGTATGAAACTGTGGAATATTAAAACTAATGCTGCAAAACCTGCTACAAATCCCAAGAGAACTACAACTTGGTGTTTTAGGTCAGCATTTTTCCGGGTCAAAGCATTTCGGATATATTTGATTTCACATGTGAAATACAACTGTGCTTGTCATAGCCTCGGCCTATCAATTAGTCAGACTATTTTTTTTTTTTTTTTTTTTTCGAATTTTACTGAAACGTGCACAATATTTAATTGATAACGTCATCAATATTTGATTGAAATGTTGTTACTTTTCTTTTTTTTTATTTTATTATTTTAGCAATTGAGATTTGTAAAATTCTCATTTCAGGCAAATTCCCTTCGTTTTATAACTTTAACTGTGATTATGACATAACACAATTACATTGACTAGAATAAATATGCTGCCACATGTGCTCCCGAGGTCGAGTTTTGGACCTGCAATATAGATTAATTTAGGATTGTGTTCTTTACAAATTTATTTTTATTTCTTACACACATTTTTTAATTTTCGATCATTAAATCGCATGAATTAAAGAAGATCGATGGTAAAAATTAATAAAAATGTGCGAGAAGTAAAAAATGATTGTGAATAACACACTTTTAATTTAAACCAGTGTGTGACTGACATAACAAACAAAAGAAAACTTAAGATGTAGCAATTAGTGATTAATTTAAGAACAATACCTGGCTACTCAGATATGAGTAGGAACTTCTACTCAAAATTTCTCAAAATTGTTCGTTATCAATTTATAGAACTTCATGTTTATAATCAGAACCGTTCATATTATAAATCATCCTATAAAGATCATCTCTGCAAAAAATCAATTAAAACTTAGGTTGTTTAGTCATCAAAGTGTTTAAAAACAAATGAACGGTATTTGTAAAAGCATTACGACCCGTCTATGTATTTGCTACAATAAATTGACTAAACGACCTTAGTTTTAGTTTGTTTTTTGCAGAAATGATCTTTACAGTGTGATTCATAGTATGAATGGTGCTGATTATAAATACAAAGTTCTTTGATTAAAATACTAAGAGTTTTAAATAGGAGTTCTTACTTATCTTTAAGTGAGCAATTATTGTTATTAATTTAATAGATAAATAGCACATGAAAGCCAAAACCTTCATGCCGACAAGCAGAAAGATGGTAAGAAACGCAACTACAAATCCAAAGTCTAAAAGGCAGAAAAGGTGGAACCTAAAAGGCTGCATCTTTATAATTTCCCACAGCTTTGCTTATAATATTCTAAACGCAAATTGTGTTTATGGTAAGGTCAAATTAGTCGGTATAAGGGAAAAAATATAGAAGAAAGAATGAAGATTATAATCATATGGACACACTGGTATCCATGCCACAAAGTATAGGTGTTCTAAAATAAATCAAATCTCATCAAAATTTTCACTTTTTTAATTAAGTTGAAAATCGTTAAGTTTCTTAATCATGATTGAAAGACTTCATAGCTATTAGTTACGTTATTATATCAAAAATATTATCTAGAAACATCCAATATAATGACATCTCTAATGAACTTGTGATGTCTATTGAATGGGTAACGAATATTTTGAATACGTGACAAATATATATTAAAAAGAGCAATACACTTTTAAACACTTGCCGGGTGGCGCCCCTTGGATTATGCCTTGGTTTATCTTGTCCGGCCGGCCGCACTCAGAAACAGATGCCATTGTTCTCTTTGTTTTGTTCTCTCTCTCTTTCAGTCAATGTTAACCTATTTTTAGGGACCAATACATAAATAAATAAATGAATCAAATTACATAGAGATCTATTGAAGCTGGCAATTGATATATTGCATTCTGTCACATACAACCAGAAATCCTACGGAGAATACTTCGGGTACTCAGTGGGGAGTAACAAATATACTGATTTTATTACGTAGAACAATTAAATAACGACACATGTTCATTTAATGTATAACCAATCAGCCTTTATTCTTCTAGCCAAGCATGTGTTATTCTGCTATCCAAACACGTCTTCTTCCTCAGCGAAACACTACCCAGCCGTCCATCACAATCCACCATCTTTTCCCACCATCACCAACCAGAGTCGCCCAATCCACCATACGTTAAACACACTGATCCATCTCCTTCCTTCCTTCCTCCCTTGACTTGGTGCTGCCATGGCAAATCTACCATGGCTGCCGTGACGCCGTCAGACCCACCCCCGTCCCCTCTCCACCCACTCGCCTCCCTCATTACCAACATGTTTCCTCTCAATCCCTCTCTTCTCCGGTGAGCCATTACCAATCTCTCTTTTCCGTCGACCCCAAAGCCAACCCCACCCTCTCATGCTCGTCGACGGCGACGATGGGTTAGAAGATGAACAGTCACGGAAGAGAGTGAGTGTTTCGGGACGTTTGGTTACAAGAATAACGGGTATATTTAATTTGTTTTAAAATAACATGTGTCATGATACTATTGGGCCAACTAAAAGCGTCAGTAAGTTGGATACTCACAATTGAGTACCCAAGCATTGTCCAAATCCTACCGTAGTATCGTGTCTGCACACGTGTCACTCTTATTGTCCAAATACTACCACAGCCATATATATATATATATATATATATATAAATATTTTGGATAGCATTGATCTTCAACCAACTTTTGATTTAAAACGTATTCGTACTCATCCGGTCAACCCTACTTCTCTCACAAAAAACTGGTATCCCAGGCCAACTCCTCCTGACCTTCAATTTGAAGAACGAAATATTCAAAATCAATTTTCAGTTTCAGCCGACAAACTTTATGAGTGGAACATAGATGGCTTATCCGAACAAGAACTTTTGAACAAACTTCAACACATGTCCATGGTTGCTAATAGCTATATTTCAAATCACAATTTTACACAAACACAAATCGTTGATCTTCTCGTCACTGGCTTCACGGGAATGCTTCATTCTTGGTGGGAGAAGCACTTAACTTCTCAGTCCAGAGATGAAATACGCTTTGCGGTCAAAAAAGATGAGGAAGGATTTCCCATTTTTGACGAAACGATAGGACAGGGAATACCCGACGGAGTAAATACTTTACTTTATACGATTATAGAACACTTTATAGGAACACCCATCAACGTTACTACTCGTATTCACGACCAACTGAGTAATTTAAGGTGTCCGACCTTAAGTGATTTCAGATGGTATAAAGATGTTTTCATATCCAGAGTTATGCTTCGGGAAGATAGTAATCAACCTTTTTGGAAAGAAAAATTTATCAATGGTTTACCAAATCTTTTTGCTCACAAAATTCGAAATGTTTTAGTAAACGAAGAAGGTGTCATACCTTATCATACCCTTACTTATGGTAACATAGTTAATGTTATTCAAAAGGAAGGATTGAAAATGTGTATCGACATGAAGATTTCAAAACAAGTTTATAAAGATAAAACTATTGCTAAATACGAACTTGGAACATTTTGTGAACAATATGGTTTACCTCCAATCGCTCCTTCGAGTAAAAAGAAAAAAGCCCAACAAACCAGCAAGTTTTCTAAACATCAATCCAGATTTTATAAAAACAAAAGATCTTCCAACAAACCTTTTCAAACAAATAAATTTTATGAAAAACCATCTTCAAGCAGAAAACCTTTTCGAAAGTCTAAAAAGGATTTTCAAAATAAAAAGGGAAAGTGTTACAAGTGTGGTAAATTTGGTCATTATGCAAATGAATGCAAGGTTAAAAAGGTTATTAACCAACTAAAAATCTCTGAAGAAGAGAAAGTTCAACTTATTCAGGCTTTAGAAATTAGAAATACCGACTCTAGTCAATCTGATAAAAATCCCGATTTTTCCGTCTCCGACTCTAGCAGTTCTAGCGACGTCTCCTCGCCAAACATTAAGTTTGGATGCACGGACACTTGTTGTAACAAAATTTCAGTGCTTAATAAGCAAGAAGAACAAGAAGAGTTTTTAATGGAATTAATTAGTAAAGTCGATGACCCTGATTTAAAATCTTTTTATTTGAAAAAACTCAAAAATTTGATTTCTTCTCATGAACCTGGCACTAGTCAAATTTCTTCTCAAAAGATTTCTCTCAGTACTACTTTGGAACGTTTTAATAAACACAAAAAGGAGATCACCCTCAAAGATCTGCAAAAAGAAGTTAATCAAGTCAAATCGGAAATTAAGTTTTTAAAATCCGAAAATACCGAAATTCGTTCACAACTCAGTAGAGTACGTACGCAAAAACTCGTCCAAGAACAAAATGGTTCTTCCTCAAATTCCGATTCCGACACTCACTCAGCCAAATCTTCTTCTTCAAAAGAACTTGTTTTAAGTCTTTTAGATAAAATAAGAATTCGAAAATGATATTCTAAAGTTACGATAGTAATCGAAGATTTTCATTTAAAAACCATCGCTTTAATTGATTCAGGTGCAGATTTAAATTGCATTCAAGAAGGATTAATACCTACTAAATATTTTCACAAGTCTACGGAAACACTTAGCGCTGCAAATCAATCCCCGATGAAATTAAAATATGAAATTCCCAAAGCCCATGTTTGTCAACAAAATATTTGTTTTAAAACTCCATTTGTTTTAATAAAAAATATTTCTGATCCAGTTATTTTGGGACTCCCTTTCATTGCATTAATTTATCCTTTCAAAGTTCATCATAACTGTATTTCTACCAAGGTTTTTGGCCAAAAAATTACTTTTGAATTTTGCATGGAAACAGATCTTAAAAAGTTAAAACAACTTCAAAAAGATAATGTTTCGAAAACCCTCAACCAGATTACTGCAAAATCCCAACAAATTGCTTTTTTACAGGAAGAAATTCTTCACAAAAGAATTGAATAACAGTTAACAAACAAATCTTTATTAGATTCTATTCGTCAGTTTTCCGATAAGCTTACTAAAGAAATTTGTTCCGATCTTCCAAATGCTTTTTGGCACAGAAAACAACATATTGTTAAACTACTTTATATTAAAGATTTTATTGAGTCAAAAATCCCCACAAAAGCACGACCAATTCAAATGAATCAAGAAGTTTTAGAGTTTTGTAAAACTGAAATTAATCAACTTTTAGAAAAAGGAATTATCCGTAAAAGCAAATCTCCATGGTCATGCCCTGCTTTTTATGTCCAGAAAAACGCAGAATTAGAACGCGGTACTCCACGACTGGTTATTAACTACAAACCTTTGAATGATGTTTTAGAATGGATCCGATATCCAATTCCTAACAAAAGAGACTTGATAAAGAGACTTTCTCAGGCAACTATTTTTTCTAAATTTGATATGAAATCAGGCTTTTGGCAAATTCAAATTCATGAATCTGATAAATACAAAACTGCTTTTGTAACTCCTTTCGGACATTACGAGTGGAATGTAATGCCTTTCGGCTTGAAAAATGCACCAAGTGAATTTCAAAATATCATGAATGAAATTTTTAATCAATACAGCCATTTTTCGATTGTTTATATTGATGATGTATTAATTTTCTCAAAATCAATAGAAGAGCATTGGAAGCATTTGCATGCATTTGTTAGGATCATTAGGTCCAATGGGTTAGTTGTTTCGGCATCTAAGATTAAGTTATTTCAAACCAAAGTTAGATTTTTAGGTTACCATATTTACAGGTCTACCATTCAACCAATAGATCGAGTCATCCAGTTTGCTGATAAATTTCCAGATCAAATTATTGATAAAACCCAACTTCAAAGATTCCTTGGATCTCTCAATTATGTTTCAGAATTTTATCCTCATTTGCGTCAACAATGTAAGCCCTTGTTTGATCGTCTCAAGGAAAATCCTCCATCATGGTCACAAAATCATACTTCCATTGTCAAACAGATCAAAAATCATGTCAAGACTTTGCCTTGCCTTGGCATTCCAACTCCCGGCTCTCTCAAAATAGTCGAAACCGACGCATCTGAAATCGGTTATGGAGGTATCCTTAAACAAAAAATTGCTTCCGAAGATCCTGAACAAATTGTTCGTTTCCATTCAAGAGTTTGGAATTCTGCTCAAGCTAATTATAGTACTATTAAAAAAGAGATTTTATCTATTGTATTATGTATTAGCAAATTCCAAGATGATTTATTAAATCAAAAATTTTTAGTTCGTGTTGATTGCAAATCTGCAAAACATGTTTTACAAAAAGATGTTCAAAATATTGCATCAAAACAGATTTTTGCACTCTGGCAAGCCATATTAAGTATTTTTGATTTTGATATTGAATACATTAAAGGCAGCCAGAATTGCATCCCAGATTTTCTAACCAGAGAATTTTTGCAGGGGAAGAATGGGTACTAATCCTACTCAGCAACGAAGGCTCCCAGCCACCCTTACCCAAACCCCAGCACCAGTAAAACAAGAGTCTATTCCCGACTCTTCATCGGCCCTCGCCATTACAAACAGATTTACTCCCTTAGGATCAACAGTAGGAAATATCCGACCAAATTACCAAACGGCCTTAGCCACCCCTTATGATCCTTACTCATCAGTTCGTTCTCCAGCTCCCTCACAACCAAAAACACCTAGCTATGCTAAAACATCACCATATGTCCAGAACCCTCATTCTGAAAAGCTTTTTAGCATTCCTCTTCATATTGACAAAAACCAACCCCCAGAGCGCATTGCCAAATTACTCCTTCCACCAAATTTTCATTTCTTACCAACTGAATCCTATAAAAGCCTAAAATATTACCAGACTATCCTTTCAGAAACAGAAAGCATTGCTATTAAGCCAATTTACAGTACCACTCACCAAAACAAAATATTGTATCATTCACTCCATATTGGAAAATTCCTTACCGAACTCGAATGGGGAATTCCCCTTTTTCACACAAAACCCCTTCATACCCAGCATGTTCTCATCCCAAACAATCATTACAATTACTATGATTATATCCAAGCATGGACCAACATTTTTCTCCACCAGACAGAAGATTTTAGTCATTCATGGTTCATAACTTTTGATAAGAATTTCAGATTGCGGTTTCCTGCATGGTTTCCAGATTGGTGGGCTTCCCATGGCCCAAGCTCTTCCATCATTCCAGATGACCTTCGTCATGTACTCACAAACAACTTCCAGCCCAGTTTTGACAGAAGTCGTTTCGACAACATAGTTACTATTTTTTCACTGCTCATGGCCAAGTACAAGATCCCATGGATTCTCAAATGGAACTTTGAAATGGACACTGGTGGTATTTACAGAACCAGATGGGTAAAATGGTGGGATAAATTCAACCACCAAAAAATTATTGATCTTGTAAAAGTGGAATTTCCCCAGGCATCTTTTCAGGCACTGCCAATCAAAGATTCACCTTCCTCGTATATATATATATATATTTATTTATATTTCTGCCACTTCGCATTCATTATTTTTTTTTTGAGAAATGGGCCTTCGTTACTACCACCAGACCTCTTTCTCAAATGGAAGGAGATGATCAAAACATGACATAATGTAGAACCAAAACCAACCAAAACATGCTTCCAGCATCCTTTCTACAAAACACAACACGCACACGCATCACACATCACCAAGAGCAAAATGGATCGAGGGGCAAAATCGTCAATTCCAAAACCCGTGCGTTAGATTAGGGGTAAAACCAGAACGACACTGTTAATGAACGGCATTGAGAGCGATAGAAAACCACCAATGCAAGTGAGAAACAGAAACAAAAAGCAAGCAAAATAAATCCCAAAAGAGAATAGCACGATGACCGACACATGTCACACACAATTCCCAGCTTGTCCCTGCACGAACCACCAAAAACAATCAGAAGGCATGAAAAAGCCGAAGGGCAATTCGGCCACTGGAAAACCCCCCACCCAGCGCGGGCAAAGTAGGAATTTTACTATAGAAAGGAAGAAACCAGCGCCAAAAGCCAAAAAAACCAGGGCAGATCCGTTAGGGCGCTATTATTGAACAGTGCCGGGCTCAACTTACTTTTAGTATATATAACTAGCAATGGTGCCCGCGCGTTGCTGTGGGATTGAAAATTATATATACAACATATTTACAATCCTATTTACACATAATATCCTAATCATCGTTTAATTGAAATGAATAATTAGTGACTTATTGAATAAGGTCCGAGTACTTTTCACTTAGCCAAGAGTAATGGCCTGCATGAGGAAAGCTGAAGATGGTGACATCAAATTTCTTCCATTGGAGACAGGATGGATGTCCATCTAATGCACATCAACTTCATGCAACACCAAGAACTGCATCCTCGTTTGCACTTCTAAATATGACCATCTGCTCCAATGTTTTGCCTACAAAGAACTTAGAATATCAAATCGATTAATCGTGGACCACATTAAACAAATTCAAACAACCCCAAATTTAATTTGTAGCCCAAAAAACCAGAGGATCAGTAATCGTGACATTTGTTGAGTACATATATGAAAAATGTACTTGAAGATTGAAACTTTCATCAAATAAATCACAAAAAAAGCAGAAAATTAAAGAAACCCAAAATTATAAATTGCATAAAATTAGATCATCCATTTCAGTCATGCGTAAATACACCATCACACATAACAAAGTTGCATATATGACGGTGATACACAATGTAAATGTTCAGATTCAAACCACACACAAAGCAATTGTAGCTCCCAAGTATACCTGTATCACATTCTGATGTTTGCTTGTTGACTTTGCCCCTGGATTCATGACTAATGTGATCTCCTTCAGTGGTGCATGAGCTTTTTTCTCCAAAGTTGCTTCCTTAAACATCCCTCTTTCCTAAAAAAAAACCCAAAACATATCATATTAAGCATCAATGCTATTAATACTTATTAAAGAAATTGGTCACAACAGGTTTCACATACATCAGTTCTAAACCTAAAAGGCTTCAGATTTGTAGGCCTTGGATTCCTATACTTCTCCCCATGAGCATTGCTGGCAACAGATGTGGAGTTTTCTTTCTGAATCTTATCTGCTTGATTGACCTGCATCATTGTTCAAGCGTTAACAGGCATAAAAAACCGTAAGGGAGAAATGAACAAACATAAACACTATATAGATACGTTATTCTCATATACTTTGTAGCCTTCTTCCAGGCCTGGAATTGTACAACTATTTTTTCCACTAATAGCTCTTATTTACATCTTTACTGGATTTGCATCACTTCTTTTATATTAATAAAATTAGAGGATTGCACATGCTTCTTTTTGGACGCCAAAACATTTTTTTTTCAATTATTCTAGTTCCTTGTGGTTGAATGGGATTCTAAGCTTCAGACTTCAAAAACGGAGAGTTTTGAAAAACCTCAGAGTCAGCACCAATGAGCTTAAACAGAACAAGTGAGAGCTAATGAGATAGAGCTAAGCTACTTCACCACTTCCAAAAGTCCACGTCTCCACCCAAGCCTAGACATCCCAACATTGCCCAGATAGGTGTCCCATCTTGACCTGCAAGATTTACACAGGATTGCAAAATTGGAAGAGGTTTAAGCATGAACAGATTGTAAAACGCAAAACATTGTAGCAGCAAATTGGGTTGCAAGCGAGCACTAACCATGATGAATAAAAAGTGGGTACACAAAATTGGCAAGAGATAAACTTGTTTCCTGAAATGCAGGTATGAGTGACGGCGATCAATCTGTCCATTTTTTACACAATTAAACTTGAACCTGTGCATAACCATGGTTTGGAATCCTACTGAAATCAAGAATAGGCCATTGTATGTTGCAGTTCCTCAAACTCCTGAAAGAAACAACAAAAACACAAATATATTCAATCTTGACATGATTTGTCGTGTTAAATATTAAGAGCTACTTCTCGATTGCCATTCCAAACAACCAGCACCATCACCTAATGTGATATAACATCAGATAGAAACGGGAGATGTTCCCTGCAGTGGTTGGAAATATGCGTTTCCCAACAAAAACTATGATTCCCTCTATTGTTGCTATGATTAATCACAATCTTTTGGATTTACACCTCCGTAGTTGGAGCTTTAAATCTGATGCATGAATAAATAGAGATTGTAGTCCTTAGATCAAACAATTTTACCTTTAAACTTACTAAAAGACTTAGAATCAGAAGCAGCACTTACAACTTGAACAGTTTAGACATGTTGCTATACGAATTTGGAATTGTAGTCCCACCAAAGTTGTTGTCAACTTGACTGCAAAACAAATAAGATTATAGGGCTAAGAAATTTGATACGGGATTGCATCCCTCAAATTATGTTGTAGTAAAAGGAAAGTCTAGAGAATTGTTCCCAACAGTACGAAAATTTAAGAAAGGAAAGGATGAAAACATAATTAAGGCACAAATTTATGTTCCGAAGTAAGAAAACATACAATATTAACAAGCTTGGCAACTCCAAGAACTCTGGCGGAAGATACCCAGATAAGTTGTTTTCAAGAAGACTGCAAAAAGGTATTGGTCTGTAATGTGATTTGTTTTCTTTTCAGTGGACATCTGATTAAAGTTGAGTTTTTCTTCTTTTTTTATTTCACGTTAGAAGATAGGGGTTGATCTATGACATCTACCAACTGTCAACATATGCATGCTCTAACCCAAGAATAGAATAAGAACATACAGTGTTGTGAGCTGCAGAGCCACCATACTGCTGCGGAAGGGCATCTCCCATGCTCTGGTACAGATCTATTCGAGCTGCAGCAACAGTGCTATCAGGATTACACAACAATAATTATTTGAATATTAGAAAGAAATCAAACAAACAAAAGAGGAGAAATATTTGACGACCAAACAATCATCAATTTCTTCAACCATTAAATAAACCTTCTTCGACTGTTTAAGTTCACAATCAAAAAAGCAAACCCTTCATAGAGTTTAGGCAACAAAAATCAAGAGGAAACCAAATAAAAAATATTGGAGATTTTTAAGAACTAAAAACTCTGCAATCAAACAAAATATATTCCACAAAAAGAGTTTAGAGAGAAAAAAAGGAAGAGAGAGAAGAGGCTTACTATCCTTCAAGGCAACCAGAACTTTCAGATAAAATCACACCAAAAAAACCCACAAATTTAACGAAAATTTGAGCATAACCCAGAAATTTAAATTAAAAAAATCTACGAATGGATTTTCAACTTTCTCCTTGTGGGAGTCCATTGACTTTCAGCCTCCACTTTCTTCTCCTCAGACTCTGCAAATGCAAAAATACAAAGATAAAAATCATTAGACTCAAACGTAGGCATAGTCATATTGGCTAGAGCGGATACGCATCCCTTTTCACCCGAGTTCAAACACCCTACTTGCAACCACAGATTAGATTAGTTTAAAGCAGAACATACCTTGTATCAAAAAAAAAAAAAAAAAAAAAAAAAGCAGAAAACCGTCACTAATACCATTTCTTTCTTTAGTTTCGAACTTCGAAGTTTTTCAATTTGGGTTTGCTTCCTTAAGAGTCTGAGACCATAAAGAACGTCAGCTATCTCAATCTCAAAGTCCTCATCTTCTTCTACAGGCCTGAAGATTTTGAGGATTTCAAAATACCAATCTTCGGTCCATTTGATTCCTAAAAAGTATGAATTCATAAGCTAAAAAATATCAAAACTTTCCAAAAACTTCTTCAAAAATCATTTTTCAAAAACATAGTACCAACTGACCATCGTCTTCCTCGATGAAACATTGAGAGGGAAAAAGCGACATAGCTTTGAAGCTCAGTTGCTGAAGACTATGTTCTTCCTCCCCAACTCCACCATAACTGCTAGAAGAGAAATTTAAAAAAAATATATATATCAAATTTAAAAACGAAATCCAAAAATAGAGCAAACAGGTTGGGTCACTCTCGAGTTTGGGTGCGAGCTTATCCCTAACCTTCTCACCAGAAAAGAAGAATATGTAAAAATTAATCAGAGTTTTCATAAAATATACTACATGATTACTTGCTATTGGAAACAAATAATAAATATACAGGGAATTTTAAAATAATTCAACTGCATGCAATTTAATCAAAATTTGTAAAGAAAAAAAATAAGAACTCAAAATATTACTAAAATTAAGAAGAAAAATTATTAACCACACAACCAAATTTAATAAAAATAAATTGCTGAAATTAAAATCCAAATCCCAGAAATGAAGAAAAATGGAACCTTAACATGGAAATTGAAGCCTTACATCGGCAGGTACCTCACGAGTGAAAGAGACAGAGTTGAAGATGCGTGAGAGAAGAGACGGAGGAGTGTCTTGCGATCCATAGCTTTGTGTAAAGCTTGAAGACCTTGTAGAAATACGCGCAGTAATCGCGCCTGAACAAATTAAAAAAATTGAAATTAAGAAATAGTTGTTTGGAAATTAGGGTTTAGGATGAGAAATGGGGAGAATTTGAAGAACCTTTGTTGCAGTGGTAAAAGGGGAGCTCTCTGATTTTAAAGAATCACTGGGGAGCTCTCTGATTTTAAAGAATCACTGGGAAGCTCTCCCCTTCTACAGAATTAAATTTTCGCCCTCAAATATGGTGTAATTTGAGACCAGTAGAATCGCTTTAACTGAGATTTAAAAGAGAAAGAGAGCGAAAGAAGCAGATTTTCGTGACTGAGATCGCAAGGTCGGAGAGCGAGATAAGGCGGCGTTCGGGAGCGAGGGAGACAGAAGCAGAGAATTGTGAGAGAAAGAAATCCGGAAACGGAAGGAAAAAGTCAAGAGGAAAGGTGGAAGTAGTCGACGAACTACGATGATCGATGTGTGGAAAACATGTACTGAAAAGGCAGAGCAAAACCCAAAAAAAAAGAGACCAGAGACGGCGGAATGAGAGATGGGCATCCAGCAAGGACAAAACAGACTTCTTACTGTAGCAAAGTGTGAACTACGGGGACCAAAGCAGAAACCAAGGGCAGTTCCGCCCTTTTATTGTTGGTGAACAATGCTCGCTCTCATAGGATGAATAGTGGTTTTCTGCTGAGCTTTAGTATATAGATAATGTGTTCGAGCTTTGTCTTAATTCCAGCCACATAGAAAAGTTTCGTGGGGTCTTTAATTCCAGAATTGGATCCCTTTCCTTTAATTCCAGCCATATGGAAAGGTCTCGTGGGGTCTCGTCATATCATCAAATATTTTCAAGAACTAATAATTATTAAGCCTATGATTCAACTTCTAACTATTAGCTATCTTTCCATTCTCTGCTATCCTCTCATCTCTGTGTAGCTATCGCGCGACTACTATGGAAGGTGGAAAGGTGTTAGAGGTTCTCTATACTTATCCGTTGGAGGGAATACTACGGAAGGTGGGTACACTTGCTGCTCAAGAAATCAGTCTTTTCCGAGGATTCAAAAAGGAACTAACTGAGCTTCGTCAATCGATAATGGCAATTCAAGAGTACTTAGGTGATGTTGCCTACCAACCACAGGATCGGGGCATGGCAGTTAGACAGTGGGTCAAGAAACTGAAAGACGTAGCTCGTGATGCGGATGACGTCTTGGAGGAAATCAACTACGAAGTTCTCCGGCGTAAAGAAGAGCTTCGAAACCATTTGAAGAATAAGGTACTCAACTTCCTTTCACTCTCCAATCCCATTTTGTTTCGTCAAGAAATGGCACACAAGATTAAGAACATCAATGCGTCGCTGGCGGTTCTCAAGAGTGAAGCATCTCTGATTCACTTAGTTGCAAGGAGAGTCGATGCAACCACCCCAGGTATGGGGAACAGGGAAACTGTCTCAAGCTTTGGTGATGATGAAAAGATCATTGGAAGGGAGGAGATTGTGTCAGGTATAATTGCAACCTTGATCGAGTCCAAGAATCAGGAAAAGAACCTTTCGGTTATGGCGATTGTGGGAATGGCGGGACTTGGAAAGACGACTTTGGCAAAATCAATATTCAATGAAGATGCTATTGGAAGACATTTTGATGAAAAACTGTGGGTGTGTGTATCTAACACCTTTGACGTTAATTTGATTCTAGATAGGATGCTCGAGTCGCTTAACTCGGACAAGACTGGATTTAAAAGTCAGGAAGCATTGCTTAATACTCTCAGAAAAGCATTGATTGGGAAGAGATATATGTTGATACTCGATGATGTTTGGAATGAAGATGAGACTTTATGGAGCAGCTTGATGAGTTGTTTGTTAAAAGTTAATTCTGCTCCCGGAAGCATTGTCATTGTTACTACCCGCAGTGCCGAAACTGCATCGATCACAGAGACGATGCCGCGATGTTGTTTGGGGCTTCTATCAGTAGAGGATTGTTGGTCCATTTTAAAAGGTGAAGCTTTTCCAGATGGTAGTTCCACCCTAGATTCAGCTCGTGAAACCATTGGAAGGGCGATCGCTGAAAAGTGTGCTGGTGTACCATTGGTGGCAAAGGTATGCATTAATATATTATCAAAAATTTGCAGCATGTTCTCTTGTCATATTTATTTGTTATATTTTAGTTCTATTTATCGCTTTAGTGAATTAGTGAAAAAAGCTATATTTTTAATTTGTGAAAAATTCTAAGTATATTTCTCAATCAAGAGTTTTGAGAAGAGTTCTAACAACAAAAATTGTAAATAAAGTTAAGATTAATTTAGCCATTTTTCTAAGATTATTAGTGAAACTTTAATCAACTGTAATTTTTTTTTTCCGTTATTTATTTTGCTAATTTAGTTGTTATATATATATATATATTTTTTAAAATACGGAAACTGTAACTTATGTACCACCAGGTTTTAGGAAGCATGATGCGTTCTCGAAATAGCACACATGAATGGCTCTCAATTCAACACAATAAAATATGGGAATTACCAAAAGCAGAGGATAGAATCATGTCGGTATTGAAGTTGAGTTTTGATAATTTGAAATCGCCATCTTTGAAGCAGTGTTTTGCATATTGCTCAATGTTTATGAAAGATTGTGAAATTGAAAGGGATAACTTGATCGAGCTTTGGATGGCGCAAGGATTTCTCCATACTTCTCCCACAAAAAATATGGAGGATATAGGGAATGAATATTTTAATATTCTACTGCAAAACTCGTTATTTCAAGATGCTATAAAAGATGAGTATGGAATGGTTACCAAATGCAAGATGCACGATTTAGTGCATGATTTTGCAGAAGAAGTATTTAAATCTGAAAGCTTAACCTCGGACCTCAATGAGATGGATGATACACTTGAGATTCAGCATGTTGCAAGGATTTCTTCCACTACACTTGAAAGAATTCCACAAGGGAGTGTTAGAAGATTGCGGTCATTGTTTGTTGATGGCAAGGTCCCTAATAGCATCTTACAAAGGTTTACAGGTTTGCGGATGTTGAATTTATACAGGGCTAAAATTGAGGAGTTGCCTAGTTCAATTGGTGATCTAAGACACATGAGGTATCTGAACATTTCTGGGACTAGAATAAAAGAACTCCCAAAGTCTATTGGCAAGCTCTATAACCTTCAGACGTTAAGAATGTGTGAAACAAACTTTCTTAAAACGTTTCCAACAGAACTGGAAAATTTGATCAACTTGAGACATGTGTATTTCGATAAGGTTAGGAAAGTTCCATTTGGGATGAGAAGATTGACTGATCTGCAAACATTATCTTCCTTTACGTTGGATAAGGCGAGCAGTCATGGAATTGATGAGCTGGGTGGGTTAAACCAATTGAAGGGAAAACTTATTCTTAGATCATTGGGATGTGTGAGGGACAAGAAGGAAGCACAGAAAGCAAATTTAGTGGGAAAGGCAAACATACAAAGGTTGGAACTTTGTTGGGGTTTTCCAGGGCAAGAAACGCGAATCTGCATGACCGGGATATACTAGAAGGGCTCCAACCGCCACCGAAGTTAGAAAGCTTAAAGATTTTGAACTTCTAGGGTACTAAATTTGCATCATGGATGACGGGTGATTTGTTGCCATTCAATTTAACAGAGGTTGAGCTGTATAATTGCACAGATTGTGAAGAAGTCCCAACACTCGGCCACTTACCAAATCTCAGAAGTGTTGTTTTTGATGGTATGGATAAGATTAAATGTGTGGGAGTCGAGTTTTATGGTTACAACTATGTTAAGAATGATGGGGTGGCTACAACCAGCAGAAGAAGGAATCAGACGTCCAGGGTGGCTGTGTTTCCAGCATTGAAAAGCTTAAGAATTGAGAATTGCCCAACTCTAAGTGAATGGAAGGAACCGGTTGTTCAGGTAGTGTTTCCCTGCCTTGAGGAGTTGACTCTTAGGAATTGTATGGAATTGAGAAATGCTCCCACTCAGTTTTCGTCTCTCCGGGAGTTGGAGATATTGGCTGTTGATAACACCTTGCCAATAGAAAATATATGCAGTCAAGTAACCACTCTCGCTTCTGTCGAAATATATGGTATTAAGGAGCTTACTTGTCTGCCGGCAGGAGTGGTGGAAAAGAACCACAATCTGAGGTCACTGGTAATCGAATATTGTGAAAAGATGAGGTATTTATCTGATGCACCACACACGCTCCCTCTCCTTGAGAAGCTTATTATACGGCGCTGTCCTAGTCTTTTAGAGTTGACTCCAATTACACGCGGCATACCATGTCTCCGTGAATTGAAAATTGAGTACTGTGAGAAACTGTCAAGCTTGTCTTTTGGGTTAGAAAATTGCAACGCCCTTGAGACGTTGGAGATTGAAAATTGCCCCAATCTAACATTCATTCCAATTTCACCATCCCATTCTCTTCAGGAGTTGAACATATTTGGTTGCCCAAAGTTAAGATGCATTTCAATTCACAGTCTGCCTTCCCTCTGCAAATTAGTTATTGAAAGGTGTACTGCACTCATGGAGGAGGCTGAAGAGGAGGACGAGTTGTCGTTAAATGGTTGCGCATGCCTCCGTGTTTTGGAAATTAAAGCATGCAATGGATTCACAAGTATACTGAGTGGACTTCATTCCTGTACTAGTCTCCGCAAACTGTTTATCGAGGATTGTCCCAATTTGAGGACTTTGTCGGGTCATGGGATACAAACCCCAGTCTCTCTTGAAGATCTGAGTATCAAGAATTGCCCTAATCTGGAGGCTGTTCCTAGTTTAGGCAACCTCAAATCCCTTCGTCAGTTGCATATTGAGAAATGTGGTGGATTAACAAGTATACCAAGTGGGATCGCATCCTGCACTTCTCTTGCCACTTTGTCTGTCATAGGTTGCCACGATTTGATATCTCTGGCAGATCAAGATGTGTCCACCTTGCAATCCCTTTGCTCTCTAAAATTGTCAGATTGTGGGAAGTTACAATATTTTCCCAAGGGGCTGCAGTCTCTATCTCGTTTGGAAGAGATGTCGATCGGTGCATACTGGGAGGAGCTAGTTTCTTTCCCGGATTTTCAAGTTCCATCACAACTTGAAAGATTAGAGTTGCTGGGATGGCCAAAGCTCAAGTCTTTACCTCAACAAATTCAAGACCTAACTTCTCTAACATGTTTGTCCATTTATGGTTTCGATGGAGTGGAGGCTCTTCCAGAGTGGTTGGGCAAACTTACATCTCTTACACAGTTGCAAATTCGTGAATGTAAGAATCTGATGTATCTGCCTACCGTCGAAGCTATGAAACGTTTAACCAAATTACATGACCTAGAGATTGATTTGTGTCCGCGTTTGATGGAAAGATGCGACAAGAACAGTGGCCCGGAATGGCCAAAGATTTCCCACATTACAAACAGCAGTGGTAATTTTTTTTCTCCAATTCAGCTATTCATGTATAATTTGTTCAATTCTCTTCGTCACTTTTTGTTTTCTGCTGTATTAAGTATTAATTGAACATATTTCTTGACTAGTTTACTCGCATGACGTATCGGATAATCACTCGGAAGATTCCAATTCGACCCATTAGACGCCCCAACAATCTCGCACATTTGGATATTCATGCTTTTAATCTTTAAAGAGGAATATATGCATTGGCGAGTAGCGCCTGTCCCGATGGTGTGCAAGATTTACTCTTATGCTAATCGTTTCAAGTTCACATTTAAGCAAAAGTAAGGTTTTCATACCACCACCTCCTCTTCTCTTTTGATGTATGTAGCTCCAATGTTGTTTCACTGATGGAATCTATTATATAATTTCTTATGTGGTTTTCAGAAAGACATTTACTCAATTGGAACAACAAGTGATGCGTAATATTTAAGACCAAACGTTGTCCAGGTACTTCAATCCTTATCATTTGAGATATTTACTTTTTTTTTTTTCTTCTTGAAATCTTGTGTTGATTATGCTTTTACTTCTGAAATATTTGTATGGAATACGGATAGTAGATTTTAAAGGAGTGGATTTTTTTTTTCTTTCCAGAGTGGCTGGATAACCTTGCATCTCTGACATCGCTGCATATGACGAGGTTGGTAGAATGTGATGTATGATGTATCTGCCTACCGTCGAAGCTTATGCAACACCTAACCAAATTGAGAGAGCTAGAGATTGAACTCTCCCCCTGTCTAAAGGTAATTATTTTCTCGTATCAATTATTCAGTATTTGTTTGTTTCGATGCTGTCTTTCTTTTCTTCAGTTTTGAACAAAAATCTCCGTTGATCAAGATTACTTCAAATCCTACTTGCTTCAAGGTGCACCATTGAGGACTGTGATAATGTGCTCGTGGTTGAAGCTATGCAGCGTCTCACCAAATTACATGAGCAAGTGATTCGTAATTGTCCCTGTCTCAAGGAAAGATGAGCCAACTGGCCCAAAACTGCCCAAGATTTCTCAAACCCAAACTATTGAAGGCAATTGTTTTCTCAAATCAAATTATTCATGTTTGTTCAATTCCCGTCCCTCAAATTTATTTTTTTTCTTCATATTACTGACCAAACGTCGTTTTTCATGCTTCAGTTGACATAATTTGTTGGCTATCAGAAGGGTCTCAATCAATCGGAACATCAAGTGACGTGCAATAGGTGCAAACTCGGTCCAGGTACTTCAGTTCGCTTTCCCCTGCATCATTATTTTGTTGGTATTTGACAGTTTACTAACTCAATACCAAAATATGTGGGTGATAAGTTTACAAACTCTATCACACCTCTTTCACTTTGCACTCTCAAATAAAATTGGACAAAGAAAGAAATAGAGAAAGGAGGGAAGCAACAAGCTTTGATAAAACACTTGGACTTTGATATATGAAAAGAGAGTTTACAAACTCTATAGCTTACAAGCTTAAAATGAGAATGAGAAATGGGATTTTGATGGGATGATTTACAATGCTTGAGAACTTGGGTATTTATAGCAAACCAAATGATTAAACTAAGATTATTTATTACCACACAAAACACATTAATTGCACCTAATAATTTTTATTCAACCATACCTAACATTGCCAAACTTTCAATGCCTAACTTTGACATTGATTTTCAACAATGGCTAGTAGCACCCTTTTTTTTTTATTTGAATTTCCAACACACCTCCTCAAATCAAAACGCCTTCATTCCTAGCATTTCACGCAGTAGCCGGAATGTTTCAATTGGCAATGGCTTTGTGAAGATGTCTGCCACTTGTTCCTTGGTGTGACAGTAGACAAGTTCAATTGTCTTTTGCTTCACATGGTCCCTTAGAAAATGGAACCTGGTATCAATGTGCTTGCTCCTTCCATGTTGAACAGGATTCTTTGCAAGTTTGATTGCAGACACGTTATCTACATGAATCACAGTCGATTCCACTTGTGGATGACACACTGACTTCAACAGATTTCTTAACCAAATTGCCTCACACACGGTTGAGGCTACAGCAACATACTCGGCTTCACATGATGACAAAGCAACAATTGATTGCTTCTTTGAAGTCCATGAGAAAGCTGTTGATCCTAGAAAAAACACATAGCCAGTTGTGCTTTTCCTTTCATCTTGGTCACCTCCCCAATCACTATCTGAATAACCAAATAATTTTGCATCTTCACCAAAATTATAAAATAGACCATAGTTTAGAGTACCTCTTATGTACCTCAAAATTCTCTTGGCGGCCAGCCAATGAGACTCCCTTGGTGTTTCCATGTATCGACTCACGAGTCCAACACCATAAACTATATCAGGTCTTGTGATTGTAAGGTACCTTAGGCTTCCAACGAGGCTTTTGTACACTGTTGAGTTTACAAACTCACCCTCTCCTCCTTTGGACAGCTTCAATCCAGTTGCGACTGGGGTATTGACAGTGTTGCACTTGTCCATATTGAACTTCTTCAATATGTCTCTCATGTACCTTTGTTGAGAGATGTAGATACCATCACTTTCTTGCTTCACTTCTATGCCAAGAAAGTATGACATTAATCCATTGTCAGTCATCTCGAATTCACTGAACATGGATTGCTTGAACTCATGGAACATTGCCTCATTGTTTCCTGTAAACAATAAATCATCTACATAGAGACAAATAATTAAGAACTCCCCTTTTTCACCATTCTTCATGTAAACTGAATGCTCGTATGGACATTTCTGAAATCCATTTTGGTGAAGGTAGTTGTCGATCCTTGAGTTCCAAGCTCGTGGTGCTTGCTTGAGGCCGTACAAAGCCTTCTTCAAACGATACACCTTATCTTCTTCTCCTTGTACTTGGAAGCCTTCCGGTTGTTCCACGTACACTTCTTCCTCAAGTACTCCATTAAGGAAGGCTGACTTGACATCTAGTTGATAAATTTTCCATTTATGATGTGCGGCAAGAGAGATTAGCAATCTTACCGTGTCAAGTCTCGCAACTGGAGCATAGACTTCATCATAGTCCACTCCATACTTCTGTTTGTAGCCCTTTGCTACAAGCCTTGATTTGTATCGATCCACACTCCCATCTGCAGTGCGTTTGATCTTGTAAACCCACTTGACACCAATAGCCTTCTGATTTGGTGGGAGCTTTGTCAGCTCCCAAGTGTCATTCTTCTCGATGGCATGGATCTCTTCTTCCATGGCTTTCTTCCAACAATCTTCTTCCACAGCTTCATTGAATGAGAAAGGCTCGTGGTCTGCATACAAGCAGAAAAGGTTGGTTTCTTCTTCTTCTTCTTGTCCATAAATCTCAGTGAGACTCCTTAACCTCACTGGAGTTGAGGAGCTGCTTTCCTCACTAGATGTAGGACCACTCCTTGCAATTATGTGCACTGGAGTTGTTGTGATTGTTTGAGCAGGCTGTTGCTCAATCGGTGGTACAACTTCTGGTTCTTCAAAATCAGTGGAGACGATCTTCTCTTTACTGACTTCTTTGTTGTTCCACGTCCATGTCTCTTCCTCACTGAAGATGACATCTCTACTAACCACTAGTTTGCCAGTTAGTGGGTTGTAGAGCTTGTATGCCTTGGACTCTTCACTATAGCCCACAAACACACACTTCTCACCTCTATCATCAAGTTTCCTCCTCTTGGCTTCTGGAACTTGAGCATATGCAACACACCCAAAAATTCTTAGGTGTGTAACATTCGGCTTGTATCCACTCCAAGCCTCTTGTGGTGTCATCCTCTTGACACTCTTTGTTGGACATCGATTTAACAAATAAATCGAACAAGCTACAGCTTATGCCCATAACTCTTTTGGCAAATTCTTCTCCTTAAGCATGGACCTTGTCATGTCAAGGATGGTTCGATTCTTTCTTTCGGCTATCCCATTTTGCTGTGGGGTATAGGCAGCAGTAAGTTGATGCCTAATTCCTTGCTCCTTGCAGTATGCTTGGAAAGCATTGGAGGTGTACTCTCCACCTCTATCTGATCTCACAGCCACAAGCTTGTGGTTACTTTCTGCCTCTGTGAGTGCCTTGAACTCCTTGAAAATTTTTAGGGCAGCTGACTTCTCCTTGAGAAAATAGACCCAAGTCTTTCTACTGAAATCATCAATGAAGGTAATAAAATACCTATTACCTCCATAAGACATGGGATCCAAGGGACCACATATATCTGTGTGCACCAACTGCAGTGGTGCCTTTGCTCTCCATGTATCACCAACAGGGAACGATAGTCGTGCTTGCTTGCCAAGCACACAACCTTCACATACTTGGCGTGTGGCTTCAATCTGGGGTAGACCACGAACCATTCCTCCACTTGACAGCAACTTTAGGCCATTGAAATTAAGATGGCCAAATCGAAGATGCCATTTCCATGACTCATCTTCCATTACACCGATGTTGCAGCTTCCAATCTTTGTGTTCAAATTCAACGGAAACATCCGGTTCTTTGACATTCGAACACGTGCAATAAGCTTTCTCCTTGCATTCCTGAGAGTGAGAAGCATGTTCTCCATATGTATAATGTACCCTTTCTGGAGTAGTTGACCAATGCTCAGAATGTTGTTCTTCATACCTGGTATGTAGTAGGTATTGGAGATGTATTCTTCTCTTCCATCCTTCTGGATGATCTTGATCTTCCCTTTGCCTTCAACTGGCAACTTTGAGGAGTCACCAAGACTTACAGATCCATAGGCCCCTTCTTTGAGTTCGGCAAAAAACTCCTTCTTTCCACACATGTGATTGCTTGCACCAGAGTCCAAATACCAAACATCTTGTTGGCTATTGGAATCATGGTGTGCTAGTAAGACTGTAAGTTCTTCATCAGTATTTCCACTTGATTCTGCCATGTTGACATGCTCACCATTTTTATGTGAACATTCATTGGCATAATGTCCATATTGCTTACAGTTGTGACACTGGATATGCGCCTTTCCTCGAGTAGATCTCCACTCCTGAGACTGACCTTGATTTTGTGCATAGCCTCGACCTCTTCCTCGGGCTCGTCCTCGGCTACGGTTGGATGAGCTCCCACGACGTGAGTTCCACTGCCCACGACTTTTATTTGGTTTGTCAATATTCAACTTTGACTCCAAAGCTTGCTCTAGCGTTGTGGGGCTTGCATTCTTCTGAATGCGTTGCTCGTGAACTAGGAGGGATCCTAGTAGCTCTTCTGCGCTCATCACCTCCAAATCCTTGGATTCCTCAATGGCAGTCACCACATGCTCAAACTTAGATGTGAGTGACCGGAGTATCTTCTCCACAACTCGTACTTCATCGAGTCTCTCGCCATTTCTCCTCATCTGATTTACTATCACAATGAGCCTTGAGTGATAGTCGGAGATGCTCTCCCCTTCATTCATATGAGCAGTTTCAAAATCTGCTCGAAGTGATTGTAACCTCACTTTCTTGACTCGATCTACTCCTTTGTAGATTGTACTGAGTGTATCCCATACTTGCTTGCTCGTTGTTGCTTCTGCAACCTTCTCGAACGTTGAATCTTCCAAACCCTGGTATAGAAGATACAGCGCATTTTGGTCCTTCTTTCGTAAGTCTTTGAGAGTGTTCCTTTGATCCGCAGTATATACGGCTTCTTGCTCGGCAGTGGGTACAACATACCCACTACTGACAACTTCCCATAGCTCCTGTGATCCAAACAATGCTTTGAATTGGATGCACCATCTTTCATAATTTTCTTTCTTCAATGTGGGAACTTGGAGTTGCACTAAGTTGGACGCCATAACTGCTGCACCTGCCAGAATGGTATTCTGGCTCTGATACCAATGTTGGTATTTGACAGTTTACTAACTCAATACCAAAATATGTGGGTGATAAGTTTACAAACTCTATCACACCTCTTTCACTTTGCACTCTCAAATAAAATTGGACAAAGAAAGAAATAGAGAAAGGAGGGAAGCAACAAGCTTTGATAAAACACTTGGACTTTGATATATGAAAAGAGAGTTTACAAACTCTATAGCTTACAAGCTTAAAATGAGAATGAGAAATGGGATTTTGATGGGATGATTTACAATGCTTGAGAACTTGGGTATTTATAGCAAACCAAATGATTAAACTAAGATTATTTATTACCACACAAAACACATTAATTGCACCTAATAATTTTTATTCAACCATACCTAACATTGCCAAACTTTCAATGCCTAACTTTGACATTGATTTTCAACAATGGCTAGTAGCACCCTTTTTTTTTGATTTGAATTTCCAACATATTTACTCATTGCTATTGGAGATCATGCAGATACAAGATGATCGTAATCGATGAGAGATACCCAAATAATCATATTATTCATATCATACATTTTTTGCAGAATCATAAGGTCACTTACTAATTTACTAATACGGAGAATACATACGATTATTCCTATAAATCATTTTGGTATTTGTGTATGGGATGTGTTCAGAGGTTTATTACCTTCGATCCTTAACATATGAGATAAATTTCCCAAGAAATGTTGTGTTAATTTTGTTTCTACTTTATGTTTTGTTTGTTTTCATCTGCAGCTTTCTAGGTCCTTATCTGTCACAGAATGGCTCTCGCCCCACGCTACTGAAACTTTGGTGTCGGTATGGCCTTGGATGCGGAGGAAATTATTCATTGTCTCACTTGTTAGGAGGAAGATTTGAGTAGGAGGGACATGATCAGTTGGAGGAAGCTAAACCTTCTGCCCCTGAGCTGTAAACTGTGGCTCATGAACTTGTCCATGCTGCTCTAAAGGAGAATTCAGGTTGCCATCGTTAAATTCATCATGATATTTATGTATTGAACCGGCGTTTCAAAAAGAACGTCACAAATCCAACCCACCACTTTGCTGTGATCAAGGATGGATCCACATAGGGACCTGGGAGGTCCCAGGACCCGTCAGCGATCCTAAATCACTGCTATAAATTTTCCGAAGACCCCTCGTACTCGAGCATGAGGTCTGTGCAGGTTGTAGGTTGCAGATTGCAGTGGCTGTCTTCTTCTCGGAGAAGCTGACTGCGCACGGAGAAGAAAGAAAATAGGGACCCTTCCTGCCTCTCTCCTCCTTGCTTCTGCCATGGTCTCATCCGTCGGTGCCACCCACTTCTCCTCCAACCTTTCTCTGTCGTCTAGTGGGGGCAGTACATAAGCCCAAATTTCTCCAAATTATTTCAACCATCTTAGTAATTTTTCTTATGGGTGAAATTTCCTTCATAAGGTTTGTAAGATGGATATGATTTGTCATGGGTTGGTGCAATTTGGGGGTGGAGTTGCCATGGCTTTGGGAGAATTGGGAGGGAGGCGGTTGGTGAAACCTCGTAATGGACGTCTGAATTATGATTTTATAATTTGTAATATTGTTTTGCATTTGATTTTTGAATGAAATGTATTATATTTAAATTTTCAAAGTTATTTTTGTCTATAAATTTTTTGACCTTTATAATTGGAATCCCCTGAGTTTAAAATCATGGATCCGTCACTGGTTGTGATGTATGGGATTTGTAGGCCAAATTCTATTGTTACCACGTTAAATCAGCATCTTAAGATTTTAGGGTATTTTCAATAATTTCCTAGAAAGTCTTAAGTGTTAAGAGTTGCCATCTTTTATATTGCTCGCATTGTTTGTTCCAATTTTTGCTATAAACCATTTCATATTAATATATTTGATTTGTTTATGTAAATATTCTGACGTTTTGTTTTTATAGAAGGTAATACTTTTTGGTAGAGTTTAAGGGTGAACTTTGTATCACTTGTTCGACGGACTCTGCGTAGTCCTTTGTTTTGCAGGTTTTCTTTAAATGTAAATTCCATCGAACTTCAGTCACATTATTCGTAAATAATATCCATACTCGGAATGTGACGCTTCTTCTCGCTGTCTGCAAAGTTCTTTCTACTCACAGACGAGACAGTTTTTCTTAGAACACTTTTGTGGAAGGTAGTCTCTTTGGTCTGCATGCAATGTCCTCCACCCGCTCTTCCTTGAATACATCATTTTCTTTTTCTTTTTTTTTTTTTTGTCAAACCTTGAATACATCATTTGAGTCATTTGAAATGTGTGAAGTATACGATTTAATAACAGATCAGTTTTGAATTTTTATTAGTATTTGAAGGTCCACCTTAAGGGCTAGCTGTGAGAACAGCTCATTTACGATTGAAAGCTTACGGGTTCGAATCGTAAAAACAATATCTTTACAAAATAAGAGTAAACATTCTCCCGACCCTCACAAAACAGTGAGCTTGTTGACTTGGGGTCGCCCAGCCCCTCATTTGAAGCTCGCGCCATCTGGTTTCCTGGTTTCTGTTTTTCCCTTGATATTTGTATTACAAATTTCAGATGTAGATTGGAATACTTCTTTTGGATGTAGATAATCAAGCACTCTCTCCATTTGAGGAATGGAGATGACTCAGATCAAATGAGTATCGTACAAACAAGCAAGCCAAATTCCCACTAATCATTACTAGGAGGGAACTGTTTTCGCATTCTAAGGCCTTTTTATTATTATGATAAATGTTGTCACGTTTTTTAAGAGAGAGGATTCTCGTCGGATTCTTTTTGTAAAGATCTCGAGAATCCTCCAATCAAATTCGTTCATCGTACATCGTGCGGTCAGTTTTCGTCAGATACTGTTTATATTCAATTTTAAATAAAAAAATTTACAACGATTTCTGATCGCACGATGTACGATGAACGGATGTGATTTGAGAATTCCAGGAATCCTCACAAAGATAATCGGGTGAGAATCCTGCCTTGTTTTTCAAAATTACGTCTTATTGATACTTGATTTTGTGCAGTGTTTCATCCATATGTTCTTCCCAATAAATAAAATATTTAAAAAATAATTATTATTATTAAGAAGAGGAAGAGAGTTTGAAACTATTACAATAATTTAAAAAAATGGAGATTTGCGAACCCCAAACGAATGGGTAGAAACTCAATATGCTATCCACTAAAATATTGGATCACATGCATCCTAACAAGTAAACTTGTCATTTTGCAATAAAAAATTACAATTACAATTAAAATACCAATTAAGGATGATCTGTTATTTGTTGTTACAAACTTACAATTTATATAAATATGCTCTTAAAATTACAATAAAATATATTTATATAAAACAGAAGGGTTAATTGCATAAAACTATCTCATGTTTAGCAAGAATGGAACCTGCTTATATACCCCATTTTTTATAATTCCCACTCACATACCATGTGTCACTTTTAGTTGCAATGTTAACCTCTATTACATTGATGTCACATCAAACGCATGACGTGATCATACTTGAGAACGGATCCATTATGAATCTCATTTTCTAGAGCTTAAAGATCAGTAAATTCAGACCACACAAATTGAGTCTGACATTCACTACTCACTCCGCTGGCTTATTTCACGCAAATCAATGACTTCAATTTTTCTTTGACATAAATTAAATGCCAGATTTTTTGTTCCTTTGGCTTAAGACACTAAGGTTCGGAGATGATTTAAACTTGTCATACTTCAAAGCGCATAATGCACAAGTTCTTTTCATAACTCGACGCATGAATCTCAATAACACAATATAATCATCATGCACTCCTCCGTGTGCACCATTGATACGGGTGATGCTTTAATGTGCATAAATCCATTTCATAATCAAAATAATGTAGCGTGATTAGCAATTGAATACTTTGAATGAGTATAGTTGCATAAACTATACAATGCACAGATGGATCAAATTACTTGTAACATGTCATTTAATCAATGTATATGACAAATTAAAAGAAGAACATTCCGACCTTTCGTTGTCAATACAAAATCATAAAATCAAACTGTACAAAGTTCAAATCTGTTTATTCTCTTCTCTCCAACGCATGCTCTGAAATCCAACACAAACTGAATAGTTGTTGCCTTGCCTAGTTGGATATGTGTCAATTATCTTGTTTTATGATGTGTCTAAAAAACAATAAAAAACACACCAACGGCTCAATCATTTTCTAGAATATTTATTTATCCAGAAAAAATATTTAAAAAATAATAAATAATAAAAAAAAAACGCTAGAAAAATCACACTTTATAATCACGAGAACCACTTGTATTGGTGTGCTATTTTTCTTAAGGAGTTGATTCGCATGTAATCTACAAAAAAAGTACCACCCGACAACAATATTTCGGTGTATTTCATACACAAAAGTTTTTAATTGTTGAAGCCTTGTCTATTTATATGTGGTCAAAGGTATAAACTTTATCATTATATCATTCGATCTTTGATCTAACGACACGAAATCTCTGAGTACAAGATAAACCCGAAACACACTAAAATGTAACAAATAACAATACAGGGGCGGATAAATTTTTAGTTATGACGGGAACACAAATAATACATCACGTGTTTTGATAGGAGTGATGATAAATTTTATTTTTTTAAGTTATTAAATTTTTAGCACATATATCTCAATATTTATATAATAACACATGATGTACTATTTCGTGTATCGATCACATTGAAAAATCTCTTGAAGGGTGGAGTCACCGTACCAGTTAAGGATTGAGTTGCATGTGGGAGGTACACAGAAAGAAGGAATCCCAACTCATTGGTGGAGGCCCACAGCACCACAGCTCGACAATACCTGTAGTTTGAACGTGCATGAAATCTCGTCCGTCCACGTGGAGACCCTCGAGAGCGTGGGATTAGGGGTGCGAGGTTGGCTGCAATTATAAGCCAGAGTGGCCGTTTCCTTTGAGGAAAGATTCTCCTTAGTCCGACTGTCGTTTTAGGCTTTTAGGGTTGTCGTATGAGATTCTTCTGTGTATAAATCGAACGCTGAGAAATTGACAGCCACCCTCATTTGGCTGAAGGCTTGAATTGGAGAAGAGAAATCCCATCGGGGCCGCTTGGGGGGGCAAGAGAGAGAAAGCTGTTTGGGAAGTGAGAAAATTTTACAGCTTTTAGAAAAGAAAATGGAGATGCTGAAGGTTCAATTCTTTGTGGTGGCAGTTTTTGCCCTTGCTATCTCTCTCCTTCTCCCTTCCATCAATGCTCAAAGCCTTGCTCCTGCTCCTGCCCCAACAAGCGATGGTTATTTTCTCCCCCTCTCTCTTTAAGATGCGATAGAGAAATGATTTCCGCACACGGTTCTCTCTTTCTGCAGAAACTAAAGAGGGTTGTAGAAAGAGAAAAAAATGTGCGGGGAAATGATTTTCAATTCCCAATGTGATAGTTTAAATGCTCTAACCTAATGCAGGTGTTGACGCTAACCAACTGGCTTAACCCGCGTCTGCTATTGTTCTTTTTATGTCATGTGGTTGATGAATGTGGTGTTTTGGTATGCAGGGGTGGCAGTGGATCAAGGAATTGCTTATGGGTTGATGGTATTGGCATTGCTCCTCACCTACATTATTCACTGATGAATCTGGATGACCATTTTTGGAGAACTCAAGATGGATGATTTTATAGAGAGAGAGAGAGAGAGATTAATTCTTCAAGAAACATGTGAAGGGAATTGTTGTTGCATCTTCTTCTTGCTAGGCTTTTGCTAGCTAGCTAAGCTATGTTCTTGTTCATTTGTTGCTAGGCCTTTTCTTCTCTTATCCTCTGTTAACATGATCTCTCTCTCTCTCTCACACTTTTTTTTTTTAGTCATTATTGAAATTATTGAGGTGAGCTAAAAGGGCAATGTTAATCACTTCACGACTCAGTAAGGATTCTTACCTGTAACAAGTGGTGGTCTCAAGATTCGAAACTTGAGAGGTCCTTGTGTTAAAGTGCAAGTTTTTAAGATAGAAACAGAGCGCGAAGTGCATAAAATTTAAATTTTTTTCCTGAAGCATTTCTTCAAATATTTGGTGAGCTTGTTGTTAGCCAAAGCAATTTGATGATATTGATAGAATTGGTCTGAGTGCTCGACGCAAGAGTGCTCGACTCAACCTGTTGAGATATGTTTTATCACTAAACATTCGAAAAGCCATCGGAAGACATTCATATATATATTTTTCAGTGTTTGAGTGGTCTTGGAACCACCTTGGTGCCAATGTACGTTCACCTCTGCCTGTAACCGAGAATGAATTCCTTTTCTTTTGGTAAGTCTAATACCATCTACTTACCAAGATCAATGTTCATGTCGCCAAAAGGAAAGACGTGGGAACATCCCTTTTCTTTTGGTCAATTTAGAAGGAAAAGTAACTACTTTTGAATTCACGACCACAACGTGTTTACCACACCACTTTGGAGAATGTGGACCAAGTTACTTACTGCTTGTGGTGTAGGAAAGCAACGAAAGTCTTGTTTAAAAGCGACATTTTAAAAACACTTTTAAACGACTTTTAAACGAGGCTGAAATTATTTGCACTTGTATTTCTTAGTTTCAATTAAGGTATTTCATGTTTAGAATGTTGCACCACAACAAAGAGAGAATATGCTCTACAATCGGGATATATACGCCTACATCATTCATTATGCTATTAAGTAGCGCGTGAATAATGTGATGGGATTTGCAAACAGAAACACAATCTCATCTATCTTTTTTGTCTTGAGAATATTTTCACACTCCAATGTTACTCCGTTGGACTTTCCCTTTCAAACCGCAAGATTGTATAAATCACGGTGAATTAAGACACAAACAAGCAAAGGAGTGCAGGACGATACCTAATAGCCTGCCAAATTTGATTTTTAAATCTTACTTTTACAATGGTATACAATTAAACCCGATGCCCCTTTCTTCACCAAACTAGGAAGAGAAGGTGAAATTCTTGGCCCCTTATTTCCTTCCTATCGTTGACTTGAGTCAACTGCCGGTGAAGAACCCAAAAGACTGACCTAAAAACAGCTCCGGCCAAATCCAATGGAGAAAGCAAGAAAAGAACAAAGTAGCTTTCACATCAGAATATTCATATTATTGACTTGGTAATAATAACACACAATAATAGAACAAGCTATTTGATTAAGGCCTGCCTGATGACAGACGAAGAACAACATTTGAACAAATGTCCCAAAGTAAACTCAAAAGGAAAAAAAAGAAGAGAAAAATCTGCGGAAAAGCAGAATACAAGTTTCAAAGGGGACTGTTTCATTTTGTGCCACCTTTATATACATTCTGTTTAATAATGAAGCCACACAGATATCCGGGATGTGTGATCGAAGCAGAAATCTCCATTATAAAATCAGACCAATCCTTCACATAGCCTCGACTCATCCTACAGGATAATGAATACCTGCAAACAGCCTCCACTCTTAAAGTGCCATCTCAGCCTGCAAAGCAGCCAATTCATCTTCTTCTTCAGTGCGCCTTTGGGGCGCAGGGCGAGTTGGTTGCCTTCCTGCTGGGACCTGCACTGGCGCTGCAGGAGCTTGTGTTGCTGGCTGAAGAAGTTGTTCCTCCAACTCTGCACCTTCCAGCTCTTCAAGCTCTGCTTCCAATTCATCCTGCAAATAAAATTGTATAAACTTCTAAGCAGCCGTATGCAAACTGATACTTTTAACCCCCATGAGGACTAACAAAAACATATCCTTTACAAAACCAATCATCGAAGGGATAAAAAATGAAAATGAAAATGAAAACGAGAATGCAAACCTCATCAAAATCAGCAGCTGCACCAATTGGAGTTGACAATGCTTCCTGTATCTGTTTCATGTTCTCTGTTTGCTCATTAATCTCATCCATAGTCTTGTCCACATCATCTATGTTCCTGTACCAAAAGATGCACATTTCAATTATGTCAGGGAACACCCATAATTCAATTATTCAGATGCCAATATGCCATGAGGCATACAGGAAATGAAGAAAAAACATAGAAAGTAAGCAACGAGTAATATTATACACTCAAATTATTAGCATCTCCTAATCAAGCTTTGATCAGAAGTGCAGGACAACAATATTATAACTGATCATTCCAAACAAAACAATTGCAGAAAAGAAACTAGGTTTTCAGTCGAACTATATTTTCATATTCAGCCTCTGAAATAAAATGTAGATAGCTCATTTGACAAAGAATGGAAAATAAGTAGACAAGGAAACTTAACGACTTGAGCACATTATTAGAGCAAAATTCCAGTGGAAGTGCAAATATCCTCTATCAATAATATAGTGCTACTTACGTTGCTTTTTGCATTGCCTTCATTGCAGCAGCTCCAGTTCTCAAGGCATCTACAGTTTCAGTTGTGGCTTTTGCACCTTCTAGCATTATCATCTGCAACACAAATACAGAAAAATCTCATTCATCAAGACACAATAAAAAAAAATAAAAAAAACAAAATAAAGAAAATATAATATATTAAAACGATCAACAATATTTGAAACACTATAGAAGGCATGACGGAATATAATTCCATTCTCATCATTACCTGATCATGGATACGCAACTGGAAATTTCCAAGCTGCTCTATTTGCTGCTCATATAACCGCTTCCTCTTCAAACATTGTATAGCGGCTGCAAAGTAGCAATATAAGTTGTAACTCAACACAGCACCAGAATTTCAAAAGTCATGGCAAAAAATGTTTGTGGTTTTAGATCCAAATTGTACAATGGGATCCCCAGCCCCTCCGAAATTTCCAACTCATGGACAAGATCTCATCAGGTTACAATCAGCATTCATATCTTTGGCCAACTTTAAGGAGTATAAAACGAATTAGTACATACAAATAATAATGAGTCTAGTCTACAGTGCCAACATGTTCAATTGGTGCTGAAACCAGTGGTGAAAAGATAAAGAAATCCGAACGACTGGTAACAACAGATGGATGCCGACATATTCATGTCTACATAATCTAGGTGCAAAATGTGAAACTTTTGGATAAACAGATGTGAACATACGCCGTCTCTTGAAGCAGAAAGTTAACAAGTCCATTGAGAAAATGATCCAAAGACTAGAAAATCACCACTCAAATTCACATAAGAAAAATGGAAACACTTTGCAAACATACCCCTTTTGTTCTTTGCTCTGGTGAATTCCTTGGCCCTATCAACTTCTCCAGCAGCCTTCTTTTGTAGTACTTTCTCCTTTTTCTCAAGCATTTCAAGTGTCTGTCGAACATTTACCAAAATATATTCAAAGAGCAATCTAATCGCATCAACCAACTCAAAGAAAACATAAAGAACTACACAAGAAACAGTTCATTTGGCACCACAACCTCCCAAAACTAAATTCTAAACTATCCACATACCCAAAAAGAATCATCGATACTACAAAAGTTCGAAACACAAAGTAAAGTTATCATATTTTCAAAACACAAATCAATCAAACAAACAGAATCACAAAGGAACCACACAAATTCAATTACTTAATCAAATACCATCAATGCGAAACAACACATAACGGCGAATGAATCCAAAATTTTACCTCATTCAACTTGTCTAAGGTGGTGAGGGCACTGTTTTCCTGTCTGGGTTTCCCAAAAATCCTGGTAAACATGGTTGAAATCTTCGAGGATTATGAAACCCTCTCGATCTTCTACACAATTCACAATCAAAAAACCGTCAACGCAACAAATCCAGCAAAACCTTAATCCCACCCAAATCACCGAAAATTTTCACCCAAAAGAATCATCGCAACGTTCATCGGAAAATAATCAGAACATACAGACGTGCGGGTATAAATTGGGTATGTAAGCGTACCTCGAAATCAACGGTGGAAATTGGGGGAAGACGACGGATCGGATTGGGGAAGCTAGGGTTTTGATGGAGAAGAAGAAGGGGGAGGAGAGAGAGAGAGACCCGCGTAAACTGGGTGAGAGGGCTCTGCCGGTTTGCTTAGGCGTGTTGGTGATGCGTTGGAAGAAGGAGAAGGGAAGCTGCTTTTGCCTTTTTCTCTCAGTTTTTCCTCTACGTTGTTGATTGGAGTTATGCTTTTCCACGTGGCGCGATGGATGGATTGTGGGTCCGGTGTGGGTGCGACGGACGGCTGGATGGGGATTTGCCTAGGGGGACGGTGTCGTTTTGCTGTCATTGGTGTGGACGTTTCGGGGTGCACTGATTAGTTTGGGTTGCAAATTGCAATTGTAAATCTAGGACCTGAACCGAGGGAGATTCTTGTAATTGTAAATGCAGTAGAAGTTGGAAATGTTTCTAAGCTAAGTAGAGGATTGATCTACTAAGGGTTTGTTGAGTTAGTAAATATCGTCTTTTTCGTTATACCAAGATTTAATTTCAAATTTTGTTGTTGGAAATCTAACTTAGTGGGTCATCTGTGAAAGTCAAAAATTAGGCTAGATCTCTAGGTAAATCCTTAAAAAAACTTCTGGTATGTTGTGGCCATAGAATATAGGATAGCCTCCTCTCTCCTTAAACTTTTTTTTAACGAAATATAGTGGATCAGTCATATGAGGTGTAAAACTCCTTTGATTCCGAAACTTCTTGCTCATCCTTATCGCATGATAATTGACTTAATTCTTACATCATAAAACATAAAACATAAACATTATTGTCACATCCATGAAAGGCTTGTATATTAGAATGCTTTATAAAACTCAAATGTAATTTTTGTTTTACTCTAAAAATTTGACTTTGTTATACTTTGTTCCCAACTCGCTACGTGTCTCACTTTACCTTTCACTATTTAAATATGTAAATTTGTGCAATGAACTCACCTTTGCTGATGTGTGTTATGTGGCCTAAAAAGTAAAAAATTATCTAAATTTAGACAATGATTATTTGCAAATCTAAATTTATATTTATAGACAAGTATAAGATGAATCAATTATGTTCTATAAAAAAATAATAATTGTAACAAAACACCCTTTTTTTAGAGAGTTTTAACGAAAAGCCTATAGTACTGTTCACTTTAACGAAAAACCACATTTTTACAGTCAAATCTGGTATTATTCACTTTACCTTTTATTTTATCCTTATTATTAAAACTCAAAATTTTCAAACCTTTTGATAGTTTTTCTATTTTTTTAATTATATCAAAAAATCACCCTATAACATTTCTCACATGAAAAATCACCCTACATTTTCACATGATTTTGCGTGATACACCTTTCTATAACTCTGAAAAGCGTTGCTTTCTCGTCCCTCACTCCCTCGCATTCCACGTGAGGTCACCTTTTTCAACCCCCTATCTATATCAATCACCACCTCCACAAAGCTCACTGTGCAAATCCATGGCGTCCTGCAAATGGGTCCCTTCGTTTTTCACAGTGTTACTGATTCTCCCGCTTCTCAGTTCTTCAACCAGTTCTCTGAGCCCGGAAGAGTTGGCCCAAATCCCGGTGAAGTTCTTCGACTCCGCCAAAAGGCAGGAGCTTTTCGATTACATGGTGGGAGTCAGACGGACGATACATGAAAACCCAGAACTTGGTTTCGAGGAATTCGAGACCAGTAAGCTTATCAGAGACGAACTTGATCGGATAGCTGTCCGTTACAAATACCCATTTGCTGGAACTGGCGTTGTCGGCTTTGTTGGGACCGGCGGGCCGCCGTTCGTTGCGATTCGGGCGGATATGGATGCTCTGGCTATGCAGGTTCAGTAAATTTTGGACCTTTGAATTGATTCTGTAGAAAGGGAAGTGCTTTCACTAGAAGTGTTTTAGAAGGAGCTTGGCAGTGCTAGAAATAGCGTTCTATGACCCACAAGCCCTTTTAAATTTTATTTTCAGATGCAGTTAGAAGCGCTTTTAGTGGCCAGAAAGCACTTTTAGTTCTTCTCTAAGCAATTTCAAACATGCGCTTATATTACTATTTCGGTTACTGTTGCATTGCTGAGTGGTAGAAATTGGTGATTTTAGACTGGTGTTTTGAATTAAAGATAATGGGGAATTTGATGGAAATTGAATTAAAGATAATGAGGAATTTGATGGAAATTGTTTGTTTTGTTTGGTTTGATGCAGGAGAGCGTGGAGTGGGAGCACAAGAGTAAAGTTGCAGGGAAGATGCATGCTTGTGGACATGATGCTCATGTTGCCATGCTTCTTGGTGCTACAAAGATACTTCAAGAACATCGCCACGAATTACAGGTTTTTTCTTTGGACGACTTCTTAAAAGAATGAATTTATATACTGGTCCTCAAACCAGTATATAAATTTATGTTCAAAATAGTCATTTCAGGCTTTTTCCTCAGCTGGTTGCTTGATTGCGTTGAATCTGTTGTGTTCTATTTACTGGTTAGTTTTACGGGTTGAATTCATTACTTGAACTTAGATTTAGTTGACATAATTTATGTTCAAAATAGTCATTTCAGATAGGATTCATAGGAAAGCTTGGTTCTTGATTCATGTACGGGTTACACAAACATCAGGGAGTAAGAAAAACAAAATCATATAGATATATGCGTCCCCTGTTTGGACAATGACCACAATCCTAATATAGAAGCATCCCAGTTAGCTAATTTAATTTATTAGTCCTTTTGTCTGTCAAATTTCTTTTCTTTACTTCCCTGCACTATTGTAGAAGATTTGCATTATTCAGTTGATTTCTAAATCATTTGCATGTAGGAGGTTGCTTGTTGACGAACGTTTTTACATAAACAGCTCTATCCTCCTTTTATTTTAAATTCCACAATGTGGGTTCTAATTGTAGATTACTGTGTATGTCAGCTGGATTTCAATGTCGTTGGATGTCTCTCTTATATACACAAGAAAGTTTTTTAGTTGTTTCTTGTGTCTCTTATAGGGTACAGTTGTTCTTGTTTTCCAACCAGCTGAGGAAGGAGGTGGAGGAGCAAAGAAGATGATAGATGAAGGGGCTCTGGAGAATGTTGGTGCCATCTTTGGGTTGCATGTCGCTTCTGGTGACCCCATTGGTTCAGTATCTACCAGGTCTGGCCCTTTTTTAGCTGCCAGTGGTTTTTTTGAGGCGGTAATAAGTGGGAAGGGGGGTCACGCTGCCATTCCGCAACACACAATAGACCCAATCTTGGCTGCTTCAAATGTTATCGTTAGTCTGCAGCATCTTGTTTCGCGTGAAGCCGACCCATTGGATTCACAGGTTCCCTCTCTCGCGTTCTCTCTTCACTTGTGTCTGGTTGTATAATCCATTTTTCTTCCTGTTATTGCTCTACCGCTTATTTCTATTTTGATTAAAAGTTCCACCCAGATCAATGTTGCTTTCGAATGTAGCAAGCTATTAAATACTTTTTTTCCATATGGTGCCACCGTGCCAGTCATTCACCTTTGTGTTAGTCTTAGCATCTTGTTTATATGCTGTTTTGGACCCCTCTGCAAGGAGTGGCACTTTAGTTAGTCCATATCCATTCAGTTACATGAAAGCATATCTTGCAGGTTGTTACTGTTGGAAAGTTCCAAGGAGGCGGTGCGTTCAATGTCATTCCAGATTCTGTTACAATTGGTGGGACGTTCAGGGCATTTTCGAAGGAAAGCTTTATGCACCTTAAACAAAGAATTGAAGAGGTATGCTTTGCTTCTCCTGGTTTAGATTCCTTCCTTTCCTTTTGGCGTCTTCAGTTCGGAAGTAGAAAATTCCTGTTCTCATTCATTTCTCTTACAATGTATCGTCATAAATGTAAATTATTTATGCGAGTTGCAGGTCATCACTAGACAAGCCAGTGTACAGAGGTGCAATGCAACTGTCCTATTCAACGAAAAGGAGAAGCCCTTTTACCCTGTGGTCGTTAACGACAAAGATCTGCATCAACACTTCCTAAATGTTGCAGGAGATTTGCTAGGCCCGCGGAATATATTAGAGAAGCCACCATTGATGGGTGCGGAAGACTTTGCATTTTATCAAGAAGTAATTCCAGGATACTTCTTCATGGTCGGTATGAAGAATGAGTCTCAAGGAAAGCTCGAATCAGGCCATTCACCGAACTTCAGAATAAACGAAGATGTGCTTCCATATGGAGCAGCGTTACACGCATCCTTGGCCACAAGGTACCTCCTTGAAAATCAACCCGAATCTACTTTGTCAAAAGGGAACTCTCATGATGAATTGTGAAGGGCTAGGATTGATTGATAGAGCTCAACTCATGTAAACCACATCAAAGTTTCGAACTTCATGCGAATTTGAGCAGATGCTTCGGCATGTATAGCTGACTTCATATAAATAATTTCAGCTAACCTGCTGATGTTTAAAGCTATAAACCTGTTTTGTTTTCATAGGTTTCGTTTTGTCATTCCTTTTTATACAAGCTATAGTGGGGGAGGGGGGAATCGCACTTAGAACTTCAGGTATGAGCATACATACTCTTAAATTACTCGAGTCACAAGCCCTTTGTCGATTTTGTTCTTCTTTCATAATATCAACTTTAACCTAGTTATTAATGGTTATTCCTAACATTGATCCCATAAAAACTTACTCGGAATGTGCCTTCAAATCTTATGCAGTCATTTTTTTAATGACGCGTTGGACGGATTCAAACTTGGAGCTTGTTCCAAAAGCGAAGTATTACTAGACCAAAAACTAATTGGTTATGCAATTGTTTACGACTAACATTTATCTCGTCAAAACTTAGTTGAAATATATGACCTCCTTTTTTTATCAACAAAAAAATATCAGCAAACTAATAACTAGTTGGTTATGCAGTCGTTCATGACAAATGAAATTTGGGTCACATGCTTTTCCATATTTGGGATTACAAACTTTCATAATAATTTCTTTGGAACTGTATTTCTAAACCAAGATTCATGGTCCCAATGGAAGTATCTGGGAAAGAATGGAAAACAAAATCAATGAAGTTGTTTCCAAAAATTGCAATTAACCAAAAACTCCTCTCGCCCAGTTAATCCAAAGATTCCCATCAGTGCAGCAGATTTTTGAAGGTGATCAAATTAATTGATTTTTTTTAGTATGTCGATATTTTTACATTAAAGAAAGAAAGAGTTCGACAAAATCACATAATAGATAGTCTAATTTGGTATCAAATTTATCATTTAAGAGATTCGACCTAAATTGATCCCTTCTGTTGAAAGGTCAAAAGATAAATTTGCTTGCATACGTATGACAGTAAGATGAGCAACTTACGCTGCCAGTTCCACTTCCGGATGAAGCAGGAGGGTTCTACGGCCAAAATAAGAGGAGAAAAACAGACCCTCACGATCCACCGTCCACCATAGGACTCGCAATTTCGGCCGAGAAAAAATCCCGAAATTTTCCTTTCGTTTTCCCCCCTCCTCTTTCTCGAAAGCGAAACAGAAAATTAGAAACCTTCGACTAACTCTGAACGATGAGGAAGCTGAGCAGAAAATTGAGAAATTCACAGGACGACGACCTCTCTCTCCCCACTTGGGACGATCCTGCCCGCAACGATTCTCGCCCCATGGATACTCAAGGTCTCTCTCTACAATTTGCTGCTGAAAAATTACAAATTGGTAAAAATTTTGATTTTTTAGTCCCATTTTGGTTAATGGGTTGTCGAATTTACAGAGCAAGAGGAGTTGGTTCGTGAAATGGAGAAGAGTCAAGCTCAACAGAGTCGGTTATGGAGGGTAAAAGTTCTCTCCAACTAAACAATTGTAAATCTTTTGACTTTTGGTTTTCTTCAAATGTGAAGTAACTTCTTGCTGATTTTGCTTTTGCTAGGTTTTGTTTGCATCGCTTCTCTTTTGTTTCTCAGCGTTTCTTTTGTACTCAATCTGTCAGCAGGTTTTGTCTCCATGGGAATTGGTATGCAGATTCTCCTTCTCTTATTTAGCAAGTTGAAGCATCTTGCTTTCTCTTTGCTCTCATTGAATTTACCTTTTTTCTGGGTTTCAGCACTATATGCTTGAGAATGGCCAATTTCTTTCGATTAGTTCTTTGGGAGCCATTGGGTTTCAATTGGAATTTTGTATTTTGTAACTTTTATTTTCAACAATGAGATCTCATACAAGTTGTGAGTATGTGGAAACTTCAATTACATACCCTAAGGATAGAGGTTCACAGATCAAGTCGCAAAATTTCACTGGGTAGAGCTCGTTATTGTTGAGAAGTTGAGAATTGTGAGTTGAGTGCTTTTTAGCTGTTTATGGAACCTGTGACATATGAGGATGTAGTGATTTAGTGTCTTTCATAGAGGATGAATCCTTTTTCATCAGTTGTTGTCTTGTCACTCTATGAGTCTAATATCGATAATGATATTGTTTAGGACCACGGTGTCAGATGAGCAACTACTTGTTATATGTGATTTTGTGGCTATGTTATTCTGAAAAATGTGTTTACTCATGAAATGTCATATTTTGACCTTGATCAACAGCGTTATCATGCTTACTTCATGGAGGAGGTGCCGTCATGGATGGTTATATCTGCAGGTGATTTTCCCCTACTTATCATTAGTAGAGTCACGTGTCAATGCTTCAACAGTCATGAGATGGTTGTAGCATAGTTTAAGTGCTCAACCAATATTTCTTGTTATTGGATCTTTTGTAATTCTGTATTAGAATATGTGTTATACTGTCTGTAATTATTTACTGTTGGGGGAAATAAGTGTTGCAGGCACTTAATATGCTTAGTTGGCTGTCTTCTACATTATTTTGAGATGAAATAATTAACTAATTAAAAATATAACAGATTGGCTAGCTGTTCTAGCATGTTCATCAGCTATCATAGGATTACTTCATGATTCAAAGCATCACCGCCGATGGATTTGGTACTCACTCTTTACTGGCATTGTACTCGCAGTTTTCTGGTTGTATTACATGTTGAGGTATGTTACTTCTCAAACTCACACATTCTAACATTAGTTATTTTATCACATAACCAGTCTTGTAAAAGAAAATTAGAATATTCACAACTTAGAATCTTAAGAACGAATTACGATGAAACTGTCACCGTGAGGTAGTTAAGTGGAACAATAAATCAAATACATTAAAAGATCTCATTTCTCTATATGTATCCTTCATTCAGCCGCTGACACTGTGGCCCTTCATTCAATTGACTTGTGTTGAACATGGATGCAGGGTGCACCACTGCACCTGCATTTTATTTTCCAGTTTGTGTTCAATATGTTGTCATCTTGCCTTGCTCTTAAGTTTCTTTCCCCTTGTGAATTGTGCTGTATGTTTAAGGTACAAACAAACTAGTTTTGAATAAAAATGATACTTGTGCAGTTTGCCAAGGTTCCGCTGGGATATAATGTGGCTTCCATTTGGACCTCTAAGGTATGCTAAAATCCAATTCATGTTCAGAACTTGTCTGTATAACTTTTAAATTTATTCATGAAAGCTTATCTGGTATTGCAGCGGGGCAGGACTGGCTCTGTACATTGATCATCTGCTAACTGAATCATCAGAAGAGATGAGAAAACTTCGAGGCTATATGTATGCTTACAAAGCTAGTTGAACCTTGTGTTTGTCCATCTTTGACATTGATGTGATGTAAATAGCAAGGGCAGTTGACAAAAAGTTTGATTCTGGTATAAGGGAGAGGGAGAGGGAGCCCATACCAGCTTGATTCTCCGTATTGTATGGAAAAATCCTGGTTGAACTCTAAGGTAATTCTCTTTAATCACAATTTGTAAAACTCGTTTTGAATACATTGTCAGGTCTGAAATCTTGTGGTTTCCGATTGTGTAGCCGCTGATAGTTTGGTTCAAACATCGATCCTATTGTTAGATTATTCTATTAATTTTACTCAATGAAGTTGAATATGAAAATTAAAGTTGAAAGTTCTGACATTATTCACACATCCCTCTGCTACCAACTAAGAAAGCATGGAAATCTTGATCGGTGTCAGTTAATTTTATCTTTCTTCGAATGGATATAAGGGGGCAAAAAAGGGAGAGAAACACTTCGGTTTTAGTTGTATGTTTTCGTGGAAGTCACTTCTTGCTGAAATGGAGGTTACATAGATAGATACCGAATAAGCCGGTAATTGCATGATAAGTAAATGAATTTTATTTTGTTCCAGTAGAAGCATATAAGAAGGTATGGTAAAAAAATTAGAACTGAAATACGGGGAAGTGGAATGTTATTGGTCACACAACTAAGTGATTGTATCGCTTCAAATGAACAAAGATTGAGTTAGTCCTCGACTGCCTATGTTAGTAGGGAAAGTGAAAATTATTATTTTTGTTTTGTAACGGCGTTAGTTCTGAGTTTAGCTTTATTAATGTGCTTTTAATGGAGCTTTGGCTGTATGAATTTGCAGGCTTCAAACATTGGGGACCTGCAGGCTTCATGTCAGCACCACGATAGTCATAAAAGACCACAAAAAATTACTGAGTAATTTTGAACAATATTTCCATGTAATTTCTATAAACACAGACGAATAGAGAGACGGTGATGAGAGCATATTTGTAGAATGATGGTTTTTTAAGTGACAAAAGCATTGTCAAAACGGTAGAGGGGAAAGTCACAATTTTTCTGTGACTTTTAGCGGCGATTTCCTAAACCCCTGCCTAAAGTACCTTTTGTAGCGGTTACCGACGAAAAATATCGTTACTAAAGATATTGGACACGTATAAGACCCTAAAATGGTCATTAAATATGGGAAAACCGTCGCTAAACATTATAAAATCGCCGCGAAAGGGGAAAAATGGTCATTTAAACTCTCAGACTTCTAATTTCTGCTAAATATAGTGTTTTCCCGTTCGTTTTTCAGTATAAAACTTAATTTCCTTCCCGTAAAATAATAAAAACAGTTGGGTAAGCTAAGAATTGAGATTTTTTTATATTTTTCCTTCAATTTATATCTACAATTAACATAAAAGATGATAACATGTAAATCTTGACAATATCTTCTAAACAAACTTGAAACCACCATGATTAAATAGCTTTCCTTTTCGAGATTGGTGTTCTTATGAATCTAGATTACCAATTTGTCCCCGTGTTATGTTAATATAGGAACGATCGCAATTACTTTGCAATCCAATCCCGATTTACTCGATCTGTTACTGTTCAAACGTACATGTACGGAACATAACCTAGTTTTGTTTACTTTTTTCCTCGAGTGCAAAGACTTTCTTAATCTTTGTTTGGTACTCTACCAATCCAAGTCCTTGTTGGAAACGATAGATACTTATATAATCAAAGGTCTTGTGTTTTAGTTAATTTAATTCTATTCAGCTCAGTTTCCTAGCTGCTTTAACATTCATGTGATTTGCCTAATGGCATCAAAATCTTCAACGGTGGTGAAATCAATTGAGGCGAAGTTCAAGGACGACAGAAGAACTTTAGCTATCCAGTACTACCGCCGTCAGCTTCTTGAAACAGTTGAAAGATTTCAGGTTGTGATTGTTGCTGGCGAATTTGGATGTGGAAAAACTACGCGGATACCGCAATACCTACACCAGGCCGGGTACACAAGGACCGGCAAGAAAAAGATTGCGTGTGTAGAGCCACGGCGAGCTGCTGCTATTAACGCTGCTGCAGCGGTTTCTCAAGACATGGGGGTCGAACTTGGACGTGAAGTACGCTACTGCATTAATCACGATGACTGCACAACCAAAGAGAGTGTCTTGAAGTACATCACGGACGGAATGCTGGTGCAAGAATGGCTTGGCCGGCAAAACTTGTTGACGAGCTACGGCGTGGTGATGGTCGACGAGGCGCACGAGAGAACGCTGGCAAGTGATTACTATGATGTGTTTGTATTAGTGAAGCGTGTTGCTCGAGCTCGACGTGATCTTAAACTTGTTATTGTGTTGAGTGAAAGTGGAAGTACGGGTGATCCTGAGAAGCTCAGTGATTATTTTGATAAGGTTCTGATAATCAGAATTCCACAGGGGCAGTATCGTTGTTCTTAAAAATTAAAACACACTAGTTTTGATGTGTTTTCGAGATTATGTCGCTTATTTTCTCTTCTTTTTGACAATATGTTGTTGAATTTACTTTGCTGTGAAGCTTTTGGTTTTGGATGTTAGGATGCTTACATTTTAATATGGTATCAGAGTAGATAATCCATATGCTAAGCTCAATGACTTACGTCTTAATTGATGTCGTACAAGAGGGGCTGTGTTGTCATTTGATTCAAGCTTAAAATAAAGTTGAGTGGTTAGTGGTGTCACTCAACATAAAACAACATAATCTAGTGACAATTAAACTCTGCTGAAATTTCTCCTTACAGTTGTTGTGTTTTAACATACCCCGCATGTGTGTCAGCAAGGTGTGGCCCAACACGGTACCCCTTTTGTGTCAATACATAAAAGTTGTCATTGATGAAATTTGGTGGCACCGATCTGATTATTCTGTATATATTTCTATTAAAATTTAATAATCTTTTGTTTATCATTTGAAAATAAATTAACAAAACATTTTTTTTTCCTTAAGTTTTTGGGGTTTTAAATTTTTTATGGAAAACTCTTCCTTTTTTTGTTTGTCAAAGAAAACTCTTCCTTCTTGGGTCCGAAGTCTATTTTTGATGCTAGGGAGATTAAATTTGCAAGTTAAATAATGTGTCACTAATATGAATAAACACGTTTATCAACATTTAAGTAATAAATCAATCATCAACTTTCATGCCTTTTAATTTTCAAAATTTTATCTCCAAATTTAATGCACGTTGCTTTACCCTTTTTTGAAAACCCTTTGTTTAGGAAAACCTAGTCAACGGTGGAAACCTAGTCCTAGCGTCGCTTGGTTTCCTATTTGGTTAGGGTTTCCTTCTTCCTAATGGATTACTGCGGCCTAAATATTCCAGACTATATAAATACACATACAATATAATCTCGCGAGTGCAGAATTTCCATCACTTTATATTCCCTCGTTTTCTTTCTGTCAAATCCAAGTCCTTAAGAAAAATTTCATCAGCCTCGATTTTCGATGGCGAGGCGTAGCACTCTGAAGAATTGGGTGTCTGATAAGTTAATGGATTTTCTCGGATATTCTAACATCGTAGTTGTTCGGTTCGTTATTCAACTCGCTAAGCAAGCAACATCGCCGGCTGGTGTGATGGACAAGCTCGTCGATTTTGGACTGCCATCCACGAATGAATCGGGCGCTTTTTCGAAAGAAATCTTCGCAAGATTGCGCCGCAAGTCATTATCGAAAAAGAAGAGGGAAGTGGCCAGGCTGGTGAGGAAGCTGCAGAGAACATATGATGAGATCATAGATGTGGACAACGATGATTATGAGTCCATGAAGTTGGATTCGAGGAAGAAACGGTATAGGAAGAGGGTGCGGAGTGAAGTAGAAGAAGATCGCGAGGCAGATATTGCGAGAGTGAACGAGAGACCGGTTAAAAGACGAATATGGATAGTAGAAGGCGACGATGGTTCACCGTTTGAAGAAGAAGAAACATTGCGTGATCAGCGAGAGAGGGAGGAGTTGGAGAGAAACATAAGGGAGAAGGATGCAGCAGCCCCAACAAGGTTGTTAAAACAGAACGAGGCAAAGGAGGCGTTTCAGAGAACCAATGCTGATATCGAAGCTTTAAGAAGAGTTTCAAGACAAGAGTATCTAAAGAAACGGGAGCAAAAGAAATTGGAGGAAATTGTGGAGGATTTAGAAGATGAGAATTGCTTATTCAGAGGTCTGAAGCTGACCGAAGCAGAAGACCGTGACTTGAGTTACAAGAAACAAATATTAGAGATTGCGAAGAAAAAGTCAGTGCTAGAAAGGGATGAGAGTGGCAATGAGTACATGATCCCGGAAGCCTATGATGATCAGGAGTGCGGCATTGATCAGAAAAAGAGATTTTCTGTGGCTTCTCAATGCTACCGGGAACTGAATGGCGGAGATAAAATCAACCCGTTTGCAGAACAGAAAGCTTGGGAGGATCAGCAAATTGAAAAGGCAACATGGAATTTCGGATCCAAAGACAAAAATAGGTCAATGTCTGCTGATGAGTACGAATTTGTTTTTGGAGACCTGATTGATTTTGTCAAGGCATCAGCTAATGAATTTGATGATGATTTGCAAGCACAACAAACTCAGTCATTTGATTCGCAAGTGAAATCAAACTTGGAGAAGCTGCAGGAGGAGAGAAAAACATTACCAGTCTTCTCCTATCGCGATGAGTTGCTCCGAGCAGTTGAAAAATATCAGGTTCTTGTTATCGTTGGTGAAACTGGGTCCGGGAAAACCACACAGATACCCCAATATCTGCATGAGGCAGGATACACGAAGCATGGAAAGATTGGATGCACACAGCCACGGCGAGTTGCTGCTATGAGTGTTGCTGCCAGGGTTTCTCAAGAAATGGGAGTCAAACTCGGCCACGAGGTAGGTTATTCTATTCGTTTTGAAGATTGCACATCTGAAAAAACTGTTATGAAATATATGACTGATGGAATGTTGTTGCGTGAATTTCTCGGCGAACCAGATTTGGCAAGCTATAGTGTGCTGATGGTGGACGAGGCACATGAAAGAACGCTCTCGACAGATATTCTGTTCGGATTAGTTAAAGACATTGCACGATTTAGACCCGATTTTAAACTCCTCATCTCAAGTGCAACTCTTGATGCTAAGAAGTTCAGCGATTACTTTGATTATTGCCCGATTTTATATATTCCCGGAAGGCGGCATCCTGTCGATATATTCTACACAAAGGAACCACAAGCTGATTATTTAGATGCAGCAATTGCTACTGCACTTCAAATCCATGTGACAGAACCATCTGGCGATATAATGATCTTTCTCACTGGTCAGGAAGAAATTGAAGCAGCGGCCGAAGTGTTGAAACAGAAGACAGAAGGCCTTGGGACAAAAATTGGTGAGCTGATTATCTGTCCCATATTTGCAAACCTACCTACTGAGTTGCAAGCGAAGGTTTTCGAGCCCACGCCTTCAGGGGCTAGGAAGATTGTCCTGGCCACAAACATAGCAGAAACTTCGCTGACAATAGATGGGATCAAATATGTCATTGACCCTGGATTTTGCAAGATGAAGAGTTATAATCCGAGGACTGGGATGGAGTCATTGCAAGTCACTCCCATCTCGAAAGCATCGGCCAGACAAAGGGCAGGTCGATCTGGTCGAACAAGCCCTGGGAAGTGCTTCAGGTTATACACATCTTACAGTTACCAGCATGATTTTGAAGATAACACAATACCAGAAATACAACGGACTAACCTTGCGAATGTCGTGCTTACGCTGAAGAGTCTCGGTATCCATGACTTGTTACATTTCGATTTCATAGATGCTCCACCTGCTGAAGGATTGATAAAGGCGCTTGAACTGCTGTTTGCCCTAGCTGCATTGAACAAATTTGGTGAGCTGACTAAGGTAGGTAGGCAGATGGCAGAGTTTCCTCTTGATCCGAAGCTATCTAAGATGATAGTTGCTTCCGGCAAGTACAAGTGCTCGGACGAGGTTATTTCAATCGCTGCTATGCTTTCTGTTGGTAACTCGGTTTTTCTCCGCCCGAAGAACAAACAAGCCTACGCTGACAATGCACGAATGTGGTTTCAAACCGGGAATGTGGGAGATCACATTGCTTTGCTTAATGTGTACAATGAATGGAAGGAGACAAATTACTCAACAGAATGGTGTTCCGAAAACTACATACAGGCGAGGAGCATGAAACGAGCAAGAGATATCCGGGTACAACTTGAACGGCTATTGGGGCGGGTTGAGATCGAATTAATCTCAAATCCCGATGATCGAACGCCTATAAAGAAGGCCATTGCATCCGGTTTCTTCCCCCACGTTGCAAGCTCTTTGAAGAATGGACGTTATAGAACAATCAAATATCCACAGACCGCCTACATCCACCCGAGCTCAGGGCTAGCGCGGGAGTCACCAAGCTGCGTTTTATACCACGAAATGGTGCTTACGACAAGAGAATACATGAGATGTGCAACGGAAATAGAGCCGAAGTGGCTGCTGGAAGTAGCTCCGCATTATTTCCAGGTGAAGCATGTTAAGAACTCGGGTTCGAAGAGCAGCCTCGCAGCGGAGGGCAGGCCGAACAGGACCGACCACTCTCTGAGTTCAAAGACTTTCCCTCTGCCAGCCCATAGGCTTTCGAACTTACTAATGTTTTTACCAGACAATATGTATTCTGATGTACTTTGAAAATTTTAAGGTTTGCGTAGTGTTTTCACGAATACAATTTAATTTTCGTCTTGCATGTGTCATTTACAGCTCACCTTGCATTAGCAGAGATTCTTTATGGCAAATTAGGATCCTCTCCAGATCCTCTTTGTGAGGATCTTCCTTTATGGCCATCCCAATGCGGCCGCCCAAGTGTTAACGGGCAGACCACAGCCGCACAGACGTGGTATGTCCGTCGCACAACAGAATTTTGCGCAGTTCGATTTCTTCCGAAAGCAAATTCGAAGAGAGACAGAGAGATCCAAAGGTGTTTTAAGAACCAGAGAAACACATCACTTAAAAACCAAAAAGTACGTTACCGGTGCTGAATATTTAACCAAACAAAAATACACCAAACTACCGAAACAAGTCTTAAGTTTGGTAACAAACTCCGAAGGTTTTTCGAAAAAGCATATAAAATTCTCTGTTCTTCCTAATGAGGGTAGCTTACTTAAAACGGAAATGAATAGATCATTCATCCTCTTCAATGACCTTGGTGCCCAATCCACTCAGTCCTTCTGCTGGGATCTCAGCAACGGTAACAAGGGAGTAGAGCTCTTCCTTTGCATCTTCGTCGTCGTTCCTCTTGCGAGCAATGCGAACCCTGATCCTTCTTGGGACGCTCCTGATTCCTCTGCTCCAGATCTGCTTGTTCAGCTTCACGTCCACCCTGACGTCATTTGTTCCCATGGCCTTCTTGGCAAACTTCCTGATCTCCTTTATGGCGTTAGGAGCCTTCTTCTTGAATGTGCTGTTATGAAAAGGCATTGCAGAAGAGTTATTTTCATGTTTTTCAATGGTTCAATAGCAATGCACAAGCAAAAGAAACAAAACATTCGCAAATGATGCTTATACAGAACCTACTATCTCCGCAGACTTTCAATAACATCGACATCTGAGACCGTAAGAGCCCTACACCCAGAAATTCCAAGCCCAACCCTCTGGACTAGAACCTCTGCTTCAAGCCCAAGCCGCAGCCAGGTAGCTTACACCATTTCCATACTACAGTCCTACATGGCCATCTTTGAGCAGTCTCGCTTCCGCTCACCACCCTAATCCATCACTAAGAAACCTTACCATCCTAATATCCATCTGAAAAATCCAATTTCAGTCATAACCCTCCTATAATCACATTTTACTATGAAAATCATCGCCTTTTCCCTGCTCCCCATCATAAAAATCTGGTGAACATTGTCCACCTCAAACCCCTCGCAACAACTTACGAACTTGCTAGAAGACCCAGCTCGCCAGTTTTAATAACTAAGTTCTGCATTATATCTTTTTTTTCTGTTTCTACTTCTTTTACGCCCGACACAAACATACATTCCGTTCTAGTTAAATAACTAATCATAAAAGTAAAATAGAAGTTCGATAACAAACATGTCCACAACCACAACATAGGAAATACTTCCGAAAATTTTCAAACATACAAACCCATTCGAATACACATTGAAATCAAATGTCGACAACTCGAAAACCATATGAATCCAAATCCCAGTCAAGAATCAGTAAATAGAAAAACACAATATGCAAAACAAGCAGCCGAAATCAAATATTTACAACAAAAACAACTACTAAATGCGAAACTGACGAACCGAAAGCACGAATAATGCAAATATAAGAACAAATCACGAAAAGTTGGGGAAAGTACAATACCAGCCATGGAGGCGCTTGTGGAGGTTGATGGTGAACTCTCTAGTCACCACCTCCTCCTTCCTTCCCTTTGTCTTCTCAACCATTTTCACACTCTCCTTCTACCAACTGTACCTGCATATGCAAATCCTCACTTCAGAAAAGAAAGAAAAAAAACCCCACAATTAAAAAATCCAATCTTGAAAGCAAAAACCCTAGATTTGAGCTATACGCCACCTGAAAATTAAGCATAAATATGATTAGAAAGGACTATATTTTCTTAAGAACAATTCAGATGTACAAGTAAGATTTCATGGGTAGGAGATTTTTTTTTTGGGGGGGGGGGGGGGGAGAGGAGAGACAGAGAGAGACGAACCTTTGGGACGGGCTTGGAAGTGATGCAGAAAGAGAGGAGGAGGAAGAGGCGCTGGGGGATCAACTAAAAATGGGGCGTAAAACCCTAGCTTCCACACCCTTATAAAGGTCTATCAGAGTCCCCTTCTTCTACTTATACGACGTGTCGCTTGTTGCCAGTTAGAGATGGTAAACAACTAATCACGTCGTTTTGTTCTGTTTCTTATGAATAATAAAATAGAAATAAGGCTTTTTAGTAAGGAAAACAAAAATAAGTTGGAAAAAATATGTTTAGGATAAGCCATATTTTTGGTTCGGAAATGTGTTAACAACTAATCAATTTGCGATTAGATATTTCATTTAGCAGTATTTATCTTCATTTAGTTGAAAGAGATCTTAAATTCAGATTGTATAATGTGAACACCATATATTGTGTTTGATGCTTGATTGTTGCTAGCACGTTGCAGTGGCATAACCTTGCTGTGCCCATATGACTACATTGCAGTAGTTTTTGTACATATCAATTATTGAACAACGAGAAACAACAAATCAATTGTGTTTAACCTAATTCTGAAGACAACTCGTTTTTACTCATCATGGGTTATCATATAGGTGCACGACAACGTTGATGTGATAAACTATAGCATAGTGTAAATCAATAGTTATATGCATCATTAATAACATAGCGTGACACTATCACCAAAACTAACTTCTCTATTATTTTTCTTTTGTAATGCATATTGAATTTTTGCTTTCTCGTTACGCCCCTAAACCCTAATACCTTTGTCGACCTTTTCACCAAGATCAAATGATGTGACAAGGAATGCGTCGAATTTACTCTTTTGGTAACATTGGATGAGACCGAACCCACAAATTTATAAAGTTGTAATGCATCACTAGAAAGGGATCACAACAGTTGTAAGTTGCATCATAGTAAAGTTTCTTCCAACAAAATTACTAAACACATGTTATGGAACTACAAAGAAAAGTAATACACATCAACGTTACACGCCTCGAACGGAATCAAATAAATTTGTATTAGCTTCCATCTTAGCATCATCGACTTTACACGCCTATATTAATCCTAGTTCGACAGAAAATTCAGCTATATTCAGCTTCGTATGTACCTCTCGAAGAATCAATGAAACAAAAAAACAAAGAACCGTCCTAAATTTGTAACTGAAATGTTCACGCTTCTTGTGTATCTAGATTCTAGAGCTCTTCTATGTAAGCTTCACCTACGAGTTTAGGGTGCGTCGTGAATATCTCCATAAGCTAGGACCCAAAACCGCGAGACCAGCAAGGCCGACCAAAATCTGCCACAACCAGAATAACCTCATATGTTGTACATTTACTCTAAAGGTTGGAAACTACTTGAGATAATCAGTTTTGAGTACGAACTTTGACTAGAACTCACCTTAGTATGTGTTTGATGACTGGTTTGAGTAGATTCGAAGAACGATTTTAGTGAGTTAAAGCGAGATGTACAGGGCATTGAGACCACTACAGTGTACTGTTTTTTGAGTTAAAGCAACAAACCTCAAAACAAGTGCCAACTTCACCGGAGTAGGCTCTTGACTGATAGCTGTGTAAAATCCTGTCCAACCAGTAGTGATTCTCCTGAATGAAGGAAATCGGCAACAGAAATCAAACGGTTTGTGTAAGTACATCCACTTCATTAGTCTCTCGCATCCACGAAACTTTGTGCACTAGGTGATTGTTGGAACAATGGTGCATCACTGACCAAAATGAAACCTTTTGTAACAAGAAAACTTACTTGAAGCCCATTTTCGTGGGCTCTTTGCTCAATTTCAAGGATGGTTGAGACATCCTCATCTGACGGCCCTTCCTCTTGGAGATGTATTATTTCATCCAGAGTAAGATCGACCTGTTATATGGTATCAAACATCTAGTTGAACAACCAATCGATTAATAGAACAGAACATGTCCAACAACAAAAGCACCAACCAGCTTTGACGAGATTTCTGGATCACAAGAAAAGTTTATGATTCGATCACCACGAACATTTGCAGTTCTGGAAGGCTTACTACCCCCAAGAAATACAGAAACACCTACAGTGTAGATCTATAGCATAGAGGTAAGCAAGACGAATTGAATCAATGATAAAGATGATAAATAGAAATAAAATAATTCGGAGGCATGCGTACCTGTCCATGTTTGAATCGTGGAACCTGCATAATTTTTGTTTCAAGAAGTTTGCTCAGGAATCCAACAATGTGAATGTCTTCTACCTGCCATATAAATGTTTTTCCCTAGTTATAAATCATCAGGAAAATTCAAGTCACCATCAAAAGCTTTGTAATATACGACAAGAAAGGTACACAGCATGGTTCCATTTTTCAGTTCCACAGGGAAGCACAATTGGACAGAACATTGTTCTTCCACCATTGGGCTGCGAACCACTTCTCTGCAAGAACATCCAGTCCAGATTGTTAGAAGGGATTTGGACCAAGAAGAAAGTAGGCGACTTGTCAAACATTATTGTGAGAAACTTCAGTGGATTCTTAGATATCAGACAAAGGCAGGAATCGACAATATTCAAACACCGAACATGTTGGGTGATCAATGGAGTTGCTCAATCGAACAATATTTGAGACGCCTTGTACCACAAACAAAAGTACAACATGTTTGCTACATTCAGGTTTGTTCTCTATTCTACCTTATTCTGGTTTTAGGAAAGGTGAATGGTAGTCCTACGAGGTCATCGCGATTAAATTGTAGGAGCGGTTCAGGAGCCTTTGGTATCCCACCCTGCATGGTAAATCACATACCTGTGAGCACATATATATAATCCCGGTGTAAATAGGTGGAAAGGAATTTTTGCTTACCATATACTGCAATATAAGAGGAAGTGCTATAGAGGGATCAATATTCCCGACAATCAAAATGGAGAAAGTTGACGGATCCTCGAAACACTTGTTGAAATATTCAGAGGATGCAGGTTATAGTATCCACAACATTTAGCCAATTCGCCTTGCATCCGAGATTTCTACATAGTGCAGTAATTCATGGCTTTCTGCTCAACATCTGGGGATTGAAGATCACAGACTTGGTACGAACACAGTCAAGATTGCCGACGTTGGGGCAAGCCCGTTCAATGAAAACTTCGAATCGTGTACCTTATGTTTTGATCGTAGAGATGTTTATATGGACTACTGCTGAAGAGGGACGGTTGAGGAACTAAAACGGGATGCCGTTTTCAACCCAGTAAGAATGCAAAAAAACTCAATTCTGTTGTAAAATCGATGGTGTATGTGCAGTGGAATAAATAAAACAAGACACAAATTTTACGAGGTTCCTCTACAGTCAGTGTGACTGGAGTACGTCCTCGGGCAGTAGTGATGCTTTCATTATAATTGGAATAATAAGAGTACAAAGATAACTCTATTAATTCTCTCCTCTCCTCTTCCTCTCTTTCTCTTCCCTCGTCTCTTTTTCTCTCTGTGCTCTCTCTTCAAAGTATACGGAGTGCTCTATTTATAGAGCAACTCCAAGCACACATCTTTGACATTACAATCTCCACATATCAATATTCTGCCAAGGTTTTCAACCCTTTGGCAATGTTTTCAATGTTGTGGCAGGTATTCAATACTGTGGGCATTCATTACCCACTAGTATTTTCAACACTCCCCCTTGGATGCCCACATATCAACATTAGTTGCCTCGTTAAAATCTTGATCTATTTTTGGATGCTCCCCCTTGATGAGTTTCTCCCCCTGATTTCACATTCTTTAGGCTGATCATTGATCCTGCTACTTTAGTCTCTTAGCGGTGATAGTTGTCGAATGAGGTGTTTCACTTGTTGTTAACTTTCCACAGACTTGTTCTTGAACTGGGTTAGAGGGTCTTCTGCTAGACTTCCTCCAAAGGTCTGAATTTACCTATTTTATCTGGAGCTGAATTTGATTCAAGGGTGGTGGACACTTAATCTTGAATCGGACTTGTGATTTCTTCAAAGGCCGTCTAGGCTTGATCTTGAATGAAATTGGACCATGAAGAGCTTCATGTGATAAGTGATCTTAGACTTTGTCGGGGATGAACTGACATGTGTTTGTTGTGGTTGTCTCCACATGCTTCAATGTATCATTTTCACTTGCCTTACTTGCTTCCCTTGCAGAAGTGGTATTTTCCTTATGCAGGTTTGGCATCTTCTCGTGTAGTATTTGTCATCTGATACAGGAGTGGGATGCAAACCTGGTATTTGAATGGACCATCACTTCTTGGTGGCAATGCAAGTTTGAGTGGAGGTTCCGACATATTGCTTTCTTTGTCCTTGTCTTGGCAGGTAAGAACAAGGACAAAGGAAAGGACAGGGAGATTGCATGATATGAGATACTCTTGCTCTCGTCCCTGATGATATGAGATACTCTTACTCTGGTGTGACTTGTTTGTAGAGGTATTCTCAGAGAGGAAGAAAACTGAGTATTTCGAGATACTTTGTGAAATATGCATTCTCGGAGATGAGGAAGAGTTAGATATTTTTCAGTTATGCCTTGCCATGAAGGACAGAGGTTGAATATATATGGATTTCCCAATAGCAGGTAGTAGTGATGTGCCTTTACTCTTGTCAGCAACTGTGGTGTAATTAGAACAGTAAGATTCACGCGTTTTCAACTTTATCAGAGATCTTTGACAAAGTTGTACTTGATATCCAAGAGCTGAGATTGCGTCTGAGAAAATGTTGACAGACATCATGCAGAGAAATCCGGCTTTTGAAATTTGAAAATCGGTGTCTCTTCGATTTTTGAATAAGTGGTCATGTTGCCCCTCCTTTTATAGAGATATCAATTTTGTTCAGAAACACTCAGAAAATTGTTGTCTGCAGAAATTTCCCTTTCTTGCACTTCTGAGATTTTATCTGACTTCCTTCATCATTTCTGAAAATGGCTTGCCCGTCTAACATTTGCTTAGATTTGAGTCTCAGGATTGATACAGACGAGCAGCGTCAGGATAACATATGGCGCCCGTCCTTCTTATCTTCTAATGGTCCTCTTACGGTTGGGGACTCTGTGATGAAGGATAACATAACTGCTACAGTGGTAGCCAGGAATCTTCTCACTCCAAAGGACAACAGAATCCTTTCAAACCGGTCTGATGAGGCGGCCGTTCAAGACTCATTGGCTCTCAGTGTTCAATGTGCGGGCTCTGTATCCAATATGGGCCAGCGCTTACTTGCTCGAACCCACCAAGTTGAATCATTAATGGCTGAGGTGGCAAGTCTTAAACAAGAGATTAGAGGGCTTAAGCATGAGAATAAAGTGTTACACATGCTTGCAAATAATTACTCTACGAGCATGAAAAGAAAGCTCGACCAGCTACTGGAATCCGAAGGTCGGACTCAAAATGACAATCGGGGGTTCGAGTCTTTATTCCAAAGACATCCATTGTCTTAGCTGTCTGGAGTTTCACCAAGTATTGAGACTCCAAATAATCAACTTCTGGCGTCTTCCCCTTCTGGGGTACTTCCGAGTACTGAGGCTTCACATGAGTAACCTTTGTGAAGGTTCCTTTCTGTTTGTTTGTTTTAACTCATGTGTATGTAATTTCTCGGAGATATTAATATATAAGCTTTATTTCATTCAGTGTATTGTATTAAATACAATAAAGCATATATTTCACTAAGATGTGGTACTTCTGGACCAAATATCAATTTATCTTTACCCCTCGCGAAGATAAATGATCATTCTTAGTGTATTAATTATTTGAGTATTCAACTCATAATCTTCAATCCATATGATTCTTTAATGTCGTAAACATCATGGATAAGATTCGTGTTGGCATATTGTTCGATTCTGCAGTTCGAGACAATATTTCTCTCAACACTTTATAATCTTTCTTGACTCTTCAGGAGTCCCAATTTAATATCATCAACTCTTGCAAGAGATTTTAGTATGTTGCAACAATACCATAATGGAAGTACTCACTAAGGCAATTTATACCATTCATTGGTATTGAGTACATAATTTATGCTTTACCCTTCCGGGGCTTTCTTCAAGCAATTTGAATCCTTCAGGGATTTTCTACATTTCATGACACATTCATATGAACTCGTTTCCAACCCTGTGTCTTATCATATGAGTGTATTTCACGGTATTACAAATGCCCATATGTAACCTTCTAGGTTCAACATCTTTTGGCTATTTGTATTGTATCCAAGTATATAGGTCTATTTTTCCACGTTCTTACAAAATTATAATGGATTTGCCTTTATCCATTTTTAGCCCATAATTTTGTTGATGGAAAAAAAACGGGACTCAATATCACCACAGCTCATTGATGAATTTAGTAGCTACTGGTAAAAACCAAAATTACCATTGGTTATCATCAATCTGTGATCCCACATTCTCATGTGCATGCGCATGCATAAAAGTTTTTCATTTCTTTTGGGATATCCATTGCCTCTTCAAGGGCATTACACTATCTCTTCCAGGATAGTCATAATTTAGAGAATGCGGATCATAACCTCCTTTTGAGCGTTATAGAGCTTGGATTTTAATCTCCACTTCGGGAGTTGAGTCATTAGAACCTATATGTCTATCATGCTTCATGCATGAGACATCAATACTCTCATGTCTGCGGATTAACCTTTTCGGGACAAGTATCCTTGCAACAACTGTCATGCTTCTGGCATGCGACAGTTATGCAATAGTTCAGTAGTGCCATATTTTTCTTCTTTCGAAGGACTGAACCTTTTGAGTCTGAGGGTCTGCCACGCTTCAGGCGTGCAACAGATAAATCATTTGCTGCCATATTATTTTGTCCAACAGGGACATTAATTCTTATAGGCACATTTGCAGCAAGCATATGTGATTTTATCACTTTCGTTTCATCATTAAATGCATCTAGCATTTGATTTGCATATCGTTGCATCATTCAATTATTCTCACTTCGTTTGTAAATTGATTGCTTCATGAATCAAAATAAGACAAATTCTCTTCGTTCTTCTGGAACGGTTTTTTCTTATCATTCTTTTGGAATGATATTTGTTCATCGTTTTTCTAAAACGAAGTTATTTTCTCCCCCTAACGGCGGGAAAATTGTCTTATCAAAATGACAGTCCGCAAACCACGCGGTAAATATATCCCCAGTCAAGGGTTTTAAATATTGAATGATAGATGATGTCCAACATCAATGCCTAATCCGCAATGATGCTTCATTTCAGTATGTTGTGGCAGTGCAATAGGCACATAGATAACACAACCAAAAACTCGTAAATGTATAATGTTTGGCTGGTTCCCAAACACGAGTTGTACTAAGAAGTATTGATGGTTATCAACAGGTCTCAACCAAATCAATAATGTATCATGTAAAATGACATGTACCCATGTAAAAAATTGGCAATTTTATTTTCATCAGCAGAACGCGGGTAATCAATTTCATCCGCTTAATAAATGCTTCTGCTAAACCATTTTTGAGTATGGATATAAGGAACTTCTGGTCCTTATTTAATAGTCTGCAGACTGAGACTCTTATGACTTTTATTGCAATTAAGTTGAGGCACTGCGGCACTTCAAACTTAAGGTACTTATCAAGGAACTTCATGTCCTGATCTTTTTGTTTGATGGAACTTCAGGTCCAATCATTTTTATTTGATGAGGATCAAGAAACTGCAGGTTCTGATCTGATCAAGGAACTTCGGGTCCAGTATGTACTCATCGTAACAAAAAGAAGTACAATAAATAAATTAAAGCAATAGGCGGTAAAACCGTCCATGATAAATAAATTGCTTTAAAGGAAATAGAACTTGTGAAAGGGTTTTAAACCAACACCAATTCACATAAATAACAAGAAGTATCATACCTCCTTTTATTTATTATTTTTCTTTCTTTTTGTCAGCACTTATTCAAACCTTACTTTTCTTATTTCTGTAGCATGGTGCAATGCACCAACAGAAACCATTTATGTCATTTTGACTAAATGGTGTCATGCACCATTCTGCACCATTCAAATCCTTTATATATATATATATATATATATATTTTGTTAGGTTGCAGTCAACATCTCCCTTTTTTTTCTTCTCTGTCTCTGCCAATCTCGAAACGCAGGACCTGCTGGGTAGTTATGGAGGTTGCTCAAAATTCAATTCAATCCAAAAAACGCTACCAGAGGCTGGCGTGGTTCTTGCATGACCCAGGGAACATGTCATCGTTAAGCAAGAACCTCCTTACAGAGACATAGATGACAGTGGGGTTGACGAAGGCACAAGAGAGGGAGGCCTGTGTGGATTCATTCTTGCCATCACCATCTCAAACAACCAAGTATTCATGGGAGTTCTCAAGATCCGTCGAAAACAACGTGATCTGGGTTTCCAAGTCTGATGAGATTCTTCTGGATCTCTGGAAACCAGTTGTCAAGTACGAGTTTTCTCATCTCGTGACGACTTCAGGTCGTAAATTTCAATTTTTCACCGGAATTCGGTGGGGCGCTTCTGGCGCAGTGGGAGAGACGAAAAATGGACATACCTTTTATTCTGTGAGATTTTAGATTACTGAGGTGAGAGGTGGATAGTGCTTTACCGGATTTATGGCGTTATGCTTTCCACTGACATGAGAGCTTTTCGTGCTGATAACGTGTTGTAAAATCGATGGTGTATGTGCAGTGGAATAAATAAAACAAGACACAAATTTTACGAGGTTCCTCTACAGTCAGTGTGACTGGAGTACGTCCTCGGGCAGTAGTGATGCTTTCATTATAATTGGAATAATAAGAGTACAAAGATAACTCTATTAATTCTCTCATCTTCTCTTCCTCTCTTTCTCTTCCCTCGTCTCTTTTTCTCTCTGTGCTCTCTCTTCAAAGTATACGGAGTGCTCTATTTATAGAGCAACTCCAAGCACACATCTTTGACATTACAATCTCCACATATCAATATTCTGCCAAGGTTTTCAACCCTTTGGCAATGTTTTCAATGTTGTGGCAGGTATTCAATACTGTGGGCATTCATTACCCACTAGTATTTTCAACAAATTCCTTTTCCTATGAAGTTTTTATTCCCTTGTTATGGGTCGCTTGCAAGTTCTAATCTTAACTTCCTGAGTAGATTTGATGTTCTATTTAAAACTTGCTTTTACGATAAGTGATTATGTGAATGAACACTAGTGATTATTTGCCCCCGTCATAACAAGCTAGAAATCTTCGTCCCATGGCCACTGTTGGAACTTGGACGAATTGAGATCCTCTCTAAATTTCTGTGTTCAGAGTTGACGGACTTGAGAATTCAGATCACTCATTTTAAATCTTGCGGCTACATTAGTCTATCTCATTGGCCAAACTCATTTTTTAATATTACATGCCATGCATTTTTCTAACACTTTGCCTACTATATCGGGATAATTTGAAAGAAAAAAAAAAGATCTAGAAAATATATGAAGCATTCTTACTGGTAATAACCTTCGAAAACATTCAGCTCAGATATTGAACTTATTCTCACATATAAGAAGCTGTGTAAATAAAAGATGCATGTCATGACTTGTCTTGACATGCTTACTCTCGCATCGTGGAACACCGAAACATTGTTGTTGGCATGCGATGACATGCATTTTGCGTGCTTGTCATGGCTTGTCTTGACACAGTAACCTCGCATTGTGGTACACCAGAACATCGTTGTTGGCCACGAAATGACAAGCGTCAAGAATTGTTGGCAGAATGCATCTCATGACACGCCATGCATTCTCTCTTTAAACTCTAATGCTCCGCTTGGTTTCTTGGAATATTTAAGAAAGTGAAACTGAGAATTTGGAGAGGAGAGAAAGTGAGGCTTACGTACGTGATTGGCGAGTGGCAGAGTCGGTTTGTCGGAAAGAATTCAGAGGAGAATTTCAAAAGCCAACGACGTCATTAAGGTAAAGCTGAGGAAGGTGAACCACCATGCAGTTTTGTGTTTTTCTTTCTGGGTACCGCCTGCCAACAATGATGTTTTGGCATACTACGTCGCGAGAGTTAGCGAGTCAAAGTATTAGAAAAATGCATGTCAAGGGTCCAAATCTTTCTCAATGCCCCGGATCTCCAAGTCCCTGGGCGCCGGACAAAGATATCCGGACAGGATCTCGATTACTTTTGAACAAAGAGAAACAGGAATAAAAAGTTACAAAAGTTCGCATGTTAACGGCGTCAGCTACTAAATTTCACAAAGTAACAAAGTTCTGCAAACATTCAATTAACATAAGCTAGAATTCACGCATAAGCTCAATAATTTACACATACGCCTCCTCTGATATCCCAATAAATCAGTTTTCGCCTAACAAATTGCGTCAATGGGTTACAACCGCATCAGAAAAATCGAAGCACATTATGATGCCTCGGCAGTCAGACAGATCTGCGAAGACACTTTCTCAGCTATTGATTTGATCTCTTTCACCCTCTCATCAACTAACTGCTGGAGTTGCTCTTCCTGATTTGGTTGATTTTCGTCCATCTGAACAGTACTAGTAGCTTCCCCGGCCTGTGACCTGAACATAACAAATGACATCTCTGGTTCATATTCGCTCGGAACTTCAACCACTCGCTTCCCACCAGCCCCAGAATCTTTTCCTATGAGATCTTCCTTCATGCGATTAGATATAATTCCCACAAAATCCTCCATGTACTTATCCACAGGATCAAGGCCAAGATAGACGAAAACATCCCAGCACTGAAGAAACTGTTTCTTGTTAATTTTCAAACTTTTCCGGGCATCCCCAATGACACTAGTGGATGGCATGAGTCGAGGAGCGTGTGTCTTCTTCGACAACTTTCCTTGCTTCAGTTGAGAAACTGCTGCATTAACCGCATCCTTGATTGGATTGAACTTATGAAGGCGCAGTACATCAACACAAGTACGTACATGCTGGAAGTAATCTAATGGTTCTTCAACTGTGAGGTCATAGACGTTTTCAGATACTGCAACATCATTGAGGACCTCAAGAAGGTATCGTCCATAACCCTTGTGTTGGTAAGGAGGCAATATCAATATCTGCCATCAAGAAAAGTCTAGTAAAAAAAAAAAGCACCGACATTGCATAAACAATGAAATTTTATGTGAACTACTGCATAAGTGATATTGGCAAGGAGAAAACCTGACTGAGCCGCAACCGAGAACTATCAGGATAATGGTAAAAACGATACACAGCCGTAAAACCAAGCAATATACTGTAGTTGTCCTCCTTGTCATCTGTTTTGTTCTGGATCAGGACATACAACTCCCATCTTGGATCCACAACATCAATTGGACTGCTACCTAATTGAAAAAACAGAAATTGATGTTACAGTGACAATCTTATACTGCACTCCCCTCCCCTTGCTTTCCATAGCAGAAATAAAATAGCAGTGTTCTGTGATAAGACAATGTAGGTGAAGAAATTACCATCAACAAGAAGAAGAACAAGAGGTATCAAGTGACTGTAAAGGTGTCCAGCAGCTGTCTTGCCAACAACCAAGCGAACAACCTGAACATAGTTACTGTTATTACACAATGCAAGAAAATTTATCATATTTTAGATACTGCAAAAAAGGAAAAAGAAAAAAAAAAAAAGCTTGGAACATCGAAATCACCTGCAAATCAGAAGTGGTTTCTCCTAACTGACCATTAGAAACACTTATTTGTCCAATAGAGGTCTTGTGCTGTAACACCTCGCCCGTTGAGACCATGGATCTGTACACGTTTTAAATCAGGAATTCATGAAATTAAGTAAACACACAAAAATCTCAAGGTTATTGCATAAAGTGATTTTGACATTTGATCTCTGAAAGGATGCAAAGCTCATTACCTAATCAAATTTCTCTGCGTTGAAAAAGTTCGAAGGAACTCCTCTTCACTCTCAATGAGGGTCTCAGCAAATATTTTCTGGAGAATACTACTAACTTAGCAGCAGAACTATCATACTAAAACGGAAGTGATGGTTTAAACTGGGAATCAATGCAAACCTGAAGAGCTGATTTCAAATCGGTGATTCCTTTGCCACCCTTGTAACATTTATAATTGCAATCAGAAATATTTTCTTGATAAAGAGAACTTCTTGATAAAGAGAGCTAGGAGCATAAGTAATAAAAGTCTTTGGCAGACAGAACATATTGATGGAGAGAGAAAGAGTGAGAGCAACAGAACAAGAGTACTTACATCAGTTGTGCTCTCAAATGCAATATCAGCATAAGCATGAAACGATATACTGCTAACCCATATAGTAATCTGCATCCAAAGAAAGATTATAAAGAAGTCATTCTAAATCATTCCATTCAAACTATTAAATAGCTTTTAACATTATTTGCACCAGTGCAGCAAGTTCTACAAAAGTAAACTTCAATTTAAATGCATAAAGATTACCTTCAATCCTTTGTAACCATATATCTTCCCATCATCATCAAAAGAGCTATTCAAGTCAACAGGATCAATACAAAAACTGTCTGTAGAACCCACTTCCGCTTTGCTAGAAACTATAATTAAAATAATTTCAAAAAAAGATCAGATTTAAAGCAGAGAAAACCAGTGAAACAAAACAAACAATCGCGGAATTTCTGATAAAGAAGGATGAAAATATCACCAAAGAAAAGTAAAACTTTACTATCACAATCAACAATTAAACTATTCCAACCCAACCAACTATGTGTAAAACCAATCAACTCCATCTATTCCTACCATCCTCCATCTAAACATTTGAGCATTCTACGAATTGCAATTCATACATGTAAATAACTATTTTCCATTCAGCCAAAAATCATAACTTTTCGGATCCCAACCTGAAGTAATATAACCAAACGTAAAAAATCAAAACCGCCAGTTTTCCATCACCGCAGTTACGCAGTTGCGCAATAAACAAACAGCTGAAATGGATGAACCATGGAGAAAAAAAAATTGTTTCTTACCAAGTCAACTACTTTACGGAACCACAACAAGATACCAAACACCAAATCATCGATAAATAAGCTAACTAAAAGTTAAAATCGACAAAATCAAACAGAATAATCCAATAAACCCAAGAAAAAAGCGCACAAAACTCATCATACCCAGGTAAATCTTGATGCAATCTTTGGCCTCCACTCCAGAATCTGCTCCCAAATCAACGAAAACAAACAAAATCAATGAGTTCAGGAAACGGAACCAGAAACAGAAGGGAAAAAAACTGAAATTCGAGAAGAACACGAGGAACTATGGAAGTGCATTCTGAAAACAAAGGCAACATAAGTGAGGAAACGAAGGTCAGAAGGACTCACCGACGCTGGAGAAGCCGACGCGACGTCGTTTCTTAGGCTCGGTGGCGGTCGGATCGGCAGAGGCTCCTTGCTTCTGGACCATTTTTCGAATTAGGGTTTCCGGAGCTAGAAATGGGAGGGAGAGAGAGCGGGAAATTTACACTGTTGCAAAATGGGGCATCTCTGATATTTGTAGCGGGATTTGGTAAAGATAACTCTCACGTGCAATGCACGTGTTACTCATTCCAATTTTCCATTTCTCTTGTCAAAATTCCAATTTTTCAAATGGTGAATTTCATTGGACGGACCAACCAGGCACGGTTCGGCTCGGTCCAGTTTTTCTCCAAACTTAGACCTCGTTTGAATGTATTTTTATAATGAGTGAAACGTTTTCAGTAAAAATATTTTTAGAACCAATTATTAGTAAAAATACAAATGAATTCTGAAAAAACAATTAAAATGCTTTTTGTAGAAACCATTTAAGTGTTTTTGGAACCCAAAAACATTCTCTTTAAAAACGATTTTAAAAGCACATCTAAACGAATTCTTAAAAACCGAAATGTATCATATAATATATCTAATACATATCAAAAGGATGGGTTATGAGGGACTTTGCAGGTATACCCAAGATGGCGGGAGGGGCGGGAGGCTGTTTTTTCAACAATGCTGCGATGGTGGAAATAGCCGTAGTTTGTGCTGCGTTGATCTTCTGCAGGGAACAAGGCTGCGATGCTGGTAAGGTTTCTACGGATGCTACTTTGGACTGTTATTTATTCCATATTAAGGTCTTAGCGTCTCGACTAGAGAAGATGAAGTTTCTGTTTGTCCCGCGGAGTATGGCTGCTCATGTGGTTGCTTCGCATACCGCCTTGTATGGTGATTATTTCTTATAGGATGCTCTTGACTCAGAATTTCTTTTTAATATTCTTGTTGAAGATGTAAACATTCCTATTAGAATTTAATAAAATTTATCATTTGACCAAAAAAAAAAAAAAATCAAATCAAACCGAGCTGAATGAATCCAAAAACATTAGGTACGGTGAGTCAGTTAGGTTGGATTGAACTCGTTGATTTTATCTTAACGAGAGCCTTGTTGATGCACAAAATCAACGAGGACTTTGGTACAACAGAAAGTGTCAATTTTGTGACCTTCGCTAGGTTGCTCTAGTCATTAGTTTAGATAAGTATGTAAATGAATAGAGAGAGGGAAGCAAATAACACAAGATTTACGTGGTTCACCCAGATTAGCTACGTCCACGGAGTAGAGAAGTTCTCATTAGTTGTGAAGGTTTTACAAAAATACATAGGTTCAAGCTCTCTTTTTGTGAGTTCTAGTGAATAGTTTAATACAAATGACATTAGGGATTATTGTGGGAGAATGATCCCCTTTTATAGAAGAGAGTTTCTAGCTTTATTCTGACATTGACACATATCACGCTGTGATTGGCTTCTGATACCGACATGTGTCGTGTTGTGATTGGCCTCCTGATTGGAGAAAAAGTCTTGTAGGTCCTTGACAATATGATGTTGACCGGTGCTTAGTAATTTCGGAATTGGTCAAGTATGGTACAAACAAGCCTAAAAATCAAATTTTCCCAAAACCTAACAACCTTTGTTCAACTTTGAAAGTAAGGAAGGAAACTGACTAATGTAAATATTTTCGAACCAATTTTAAACAATTTTATTCTATGGTAGATCGGGTTGGTTTGACGCATCGACTTCAATTAGTTTGCAAATCAAAATGTTCGGTTAAAGATTTCCCTTCCCAACAATTTAACTTTCTACCGCTATCTTTTGTAGTAAAAAAAAAAAAAAAAAAAAAAAAAAAAACCTGTGATTGAAGTAATTTCTAAAAACTACATCTTAGGGCATCGCATTAGGAAATCAATCTTCAGCAAAATTTGGCGATAGAAACAAAACACAGGATCCTTCCCTTGTTCGGTGAATGGGCTAAAGTCTTCACATTCATCAAGAGAAAATATAATACGATCTAAAACCGGAAATCATGTCTCTTTGGACCTGGAAGAGGAAGCTAAAGCACCAATGAACACAACGATGACACATTTTCCCCTCACTTCCTACCAGGGGTCTTGACAGCCTGCCTGTTCCTCTTCTTCGCACCAGACTTGGCAACCCTGAGGCTCCTGTGAACGGCACTGAGCCTGGCGAGGGCAGCTTTCTTTAGATCTGGTCTGTAGAAGTTATCCGCAACCTGGAAGAATTCACAATTAAAGAACAATTCAGTTAGTGCTGAAATTCATTGACACTTATCCATACATAAAGAGAAAACCAGAAGAATTCAGATGCTTAAGAAACATGGAAGACAGAGAGAACAGGGAGCATGCTGTGGGGAGCGAAGGAGAAAAAGAGGGGGAGTTTTGTTTTTTTGGGGGGGGGAGGGGTGTGATTTGGGGGTGGAGAAAGAGTTAGGACATGGGCACTCAACGAGTTGGAAAAGTTACTACTTTACTGAGAGGTTTAACGGGAAGAAACAATAAAAGCGAATCAAATGTAACAGAAAATAAACTATATCACGTTAAAACTACAGTCATCGAAGTTGAATGAAACCCTGAAAACAAGATACAACGATAATTGAAAACTACAGTCATCGAAGTTGAATCCAACCCTGAAAACAAGATAGAAGCGATACAGTTTTGAAAAGGGGAGGTAGGTTCCCTTCAATCTCCATGATCAATTTTCATTCAAAATTAGTTGTTACTAACAAGTTCGGGTCTTCAAAATCCATGTCAAATCTTCACTCACTCACACTCAACAAAACAGATATAGGCATACATAACCATCTGCGAAAAACTAGACCAGAACCAAAAATGCTTTAGATTATATCTGCTAAATAGGGTGCTCAGAAGCCAAGCGTAACAAATGTATTTCACCGAAAATCCCACACAAAGCAGGATCTTCTTACGTGTTAGCTGCTCATCACGGCCAAAAATAAACTCACACATTAACAACACGGCCTACACAGATAAAATTGTTAATTACCTAAAGGTTATGCTATCTGAACCTAAAGGTTATGCTAATCAAATTGTTAATTACCTGATTGGAAACAGCCTTGGCGACGCGGGGAAACTCCTTCCTGATGACAGACTTGTGAAGCAGACTGGCGGGCTTGTTCTGCTTCTTGGTCTTGGTGCTGGCGAGCACCACAGACTGGTCTTTCCCTCCAGCCTGAATAGTCACCGTCTTCTTGTTCGCCAAACCTAAAATTACCCGCCAAAAAAAAAAAAAAAAATTAGAACGACGATTCGGCTTCCTAGGGTTTTACATTATTCTAATTTTATCGGGAAACAAACCGAAAGTAAGAGAGAAAAGTTACCGGAATGCTTGTAGGAGTGGAGGTTGTAGAGGTTGTTGGGCTCCTTGCTGAAGCGGACGCCGGCGTTGCCGCGGCCGAACTCCTTCACCAAGAAGGAGTTGTTCTTCTTCACGATCTCCCAGATCAGTTGTCCCGGAACGGTAGCCATCGCACCTGGATTTTGCTGCTGCAAAAAATCACAGATCAACGGCTCAGATTCAACACCAGACCAAAAATGATGTGATAAAAACCGTGATCGGAGTCACGGAGATAAGGAGAAACGGAATCGGAGCTCGAGAGGTCTCGGCGATGGCGGAGGACTTACTCTTGCAGTTGCAGAGAGAGACTGAGTGAGAGAGGAGGCGGCTCCGTGGGTTTACCAGTGTAGCTGCTCAAGATTTCGTTTATATGGTTGTCGTCTACAAAAACCCTAGACGGTTAAAACGATCAGCTGAGAGAGAGAGAGAGAGAGAAAGTTAAAATATGTATGTTAAATCATAACACCATTGTAAGATCGGCCGTTTGGTCTAGTGGTATGATTCTTGCTTTGGGTGCAAGAGGTCCCGAGTTCGATTCTCGGAACGGCCCTATTTATTTTTAATCATTTTTTCCCTTTGCTTTATTTTAATTTTAACCTTTGTAGTTTATCTAATTACATAACTTTGCCACGCAGCTCCCTTCTCCAAGTTGTTTGCTTACCTTTTCACAATCCCATCGCGGCAGCCATTTTTCTCTTCTCTGCTCCCGAATTGCCTCTCCCTCTCCGGTGGTAAGCTTTTTGCTCTTCTTCTTAATTTCCAAAAATATATGAAATTTAGTTGATGGGATGAAGAAGGTGAGAACTTTGATTGGTTGAACTGAAAATTTTTATGTTGTTTTACTGGTTTAATTCTTACTTAATTGTTATTGTCGTTGTTTTCGATTACGTTCTGCATTGCTTTCTTAACATTTTTACTCGATAATGAAAGTTTAGCGCCCGTTTGATAACCATTTTCCACTTTTTAGTTTTCAGTTTTCATTTTTTTGCGCTATAAATAGTGGGAAAGTTCGTTTGAGGAAGGAGGAGTAAAAGAATCTGAGGATTGAATGATTAACTTTGAATTCCGCCTTTTGTGCTAGTTTAAATTTAGGGCCCGTTTGATGACCATTCGATTCTTTATTCGATTGCCTGCAGCATTTTGTAACTTTTCTACTATGACAAACTAATGTGCATATGTTAATCTGTGAACGCGGCGATTTCAAGTAATCCAGCTTAATCTGAATGTCGATTGGACTGTGTTGAGTTCAGATTACCGAGTGAATGAGCTAAGAGCTGTCCAAATTACAAAGAAAGCGCGGTGGCAGAGAATACGATTTTGAAATCAGTTAGTGAAGCAATGGAAGATGACCGGTTGGCATCCACGCACTCTACAGTGTTCATAGAGTCAGAGGATTTGGAAGGCCAAAGCACAGAAATCGAAGGATATGATTTCAATCAGGGAGTAGACTACCCTCGCCTCGTGAGCTCCATGGTCTTCACCGGCTTCCAAGCCTCCAATCTCGGAGATGCCATTCAAATCGTCAACCAAATGGTAAGTTTCTCTTACCAAACTAACCTAGTTGTCTTTTATTTTTGACCTAATCATTATTTTTGTTGCACTGAAGCTAGATTGGAGTCTAGCAGACGAGGCTATAGATGAAGATTGCAATGAGGAGGAGAGGGATTTGAAATACAGAAAGTCGGTAAAATGCAAGGTGTTTCTAGGTTTTACTTCAAATTTGGTTTCGTCTGGGATTAGAGATACAATTCGGTACCTGGTGGAGCACCATATGGTGGATGTTGTGGTTTCAACTGCTGGTGGTATAGAGGAGGATCTAGTTAAATGCCTTGCGCCCACTTATAGAGGTGATTTCTCTCTACCGGGAGCACTTTTGCGGTCAAAAGGCTTGAATCGTATTGGTAATTTGCTTGTTCCTAATGACAACTACTGCAAATTTGAGGATTGGATCATACCAATTTTCGACCAGATGTTGAAGGACCAAACTGAGCAGGCATGGATTCTTTTCAAGTTAGTTCTTTCGGGGGGTGTGGGGTGGTGATTAGGCTGTGATCATATGGTTTTTTCTAATTCTTTCTTTTCTTTTGGCAGAACGTATTGTGGACTCCATCTAAATTGATTGCACGCTTGGGGAAGGAAATAAATGATCGACGTTCATACCTTTATTGGGCATACAAGGCAAGAAATCAACCTAACACTTTATCTTTAGCTCTTAAGCTTCTATAGCATGTTTGCCTCACGAATTACTGGTTTAGAGTCTAAATTTGGTTGGATAAGCAATAAGCATGCATGGACACATCGTCTTGTGAAATTGGATTTTGAGGAGTAGAGTGATTAGAAATGGATATGTGTTGCCTCAGTGGTCAGTTTCAGGACTTAAATGGCACTGTTAGTTAATACTATTTGCGGTTCTTTTCCAGAACAATATCCCAGTTTATTGTCCAGGTTTAACGGATGGCTCACTGGGAGACATGTTGTACTTTCATTCTTTCCGCAGCCCAGGCCTGATCATCGACTTAGTGCAAGGTATGTTGCTCGTTACACTGTCACTGCAGCTGATAATCAACTTGGAAAGTCAAATCGCATAATAGCATGCCTTTGAACAGATATTAGGGCCATGAATGATGAAGCTGTCCATGCAAGCCCAAGGAAGACTGGAATGATCATTCTCGGAGGGGGCATGCCCAAACATCACATTTCCAATGCCAATATGTTTCGTAATGGTGCGGATTATGGTGTCTTCATCAATACTGCGCAAGAGTTTGATGGGAGTGATTCTGGAGCGCGTCCTGACGAGGCTGTATCATGGGGAAAAATACGGGATTCTGCCAAAACTGTCAAGGTATTACTGAATTTAACCCATATATTTGCTCTTCTCATTGCGTTTTATCTCTTGTTTTTGGTCAAATTGTTAATTATAACTTCGTATCCACCTAATCCTAACCCTTCTAGCGTTTTCTTTTGTATCCTTTGCATTCTTGAATATGTCACCCTTGTTTCTGTTGTGATATCATTCTGATTATTCTCCACCTTTTTTATTGGTTGAACCAGGTGCATTGCGATGCAACAATTGCTTTCCCTCTGCTGGTTGCTGAAACATTTGCGAAGAACGCTGTCCAGACTACGACCTGATACAGTTTTTGATTGTGAAGATTGATGCATATTATACGGTTTTTACATGATAAAGCCGTTAACATAGGGTTAGGAAGCATTCTGATAGCGCATTTCTTCCCCTCATGTTAGATTAAATTGATTTACTTTATTTCCTTTGTCTTGGAGGTTGGGACGCCAAACACTAGGGGAAATTTGCTTGTTAATTTTGATCATTTTGTTCAGTTTCGTCTTTGAACTCCTGTATGAATTACAAGTCCATTTACTCGGGCTTATGTAACTTTGTACCTCGGTTTGCCATTTCATTCGTAACTGCAAAGATGAAGTTACATTTTTAGGTATGACAAATGCGCCAATTTTGAGTGATCTATTTTAAATCCTATGTTTCGATTGGAAGATCGATCAAGATATAATCTTATTATTTATATACAATAAGGTCCAGATATCCATAAGCAGTGACAGTTGCCCTACAAAGACTAGTTTTCGCTACGGCTCCGGTGGGTTCCCTACTGCAACAATACATTATTTCATTAGTCGGGAAATTGCCAAATCCCCGAGCTTTAGACATGTAAGATTACATCTTTCAAGCAAGAATCAGTAAAGACGACGACAAATTGCGATCCCGTCACCCAAAGAAGCATGCGAAATCTGGACACGAGGATCGGCTGCAAGTAACTTGTTAAACTCAATAGTCGCCTGTCTGCCCAGTTTCTTGTGCTCTGGAGTCAACTCATCAGGCATTACAACCGTTCCTCCCCAGAGGGTGTTATCATAAACAACTAAACCACCCACCTTCAACAGCTTCATTAACCTCTCATGGTAGTTCCAGTAGTTGACCTCGTCGGCATCAACGTAAGCAAAGTCGAAACCGCCTTCGTTTTCATGCTGCAAACAAAACAACGAGAAAGCGAAAAAGGTCACAGCTACGGTTTTTCTTATTTCAGCTGAAGGTTATGGTTTGAAACGCAAAATACTTACATTTTCTAGTAGCTTATCAAGAACCGGTAGTGCCTGGGATTCAATAAAGTCGATTTTGTGCTCAACACCGGCTTTCTTTATGATTGGAAGCCCTATTTGCTCATACGTCCCACGATTCACATCTATGGCTACAATCTGCAGTACAACAAATTATGAGCTCAACGTGACAGGAAGAGCAGATTCAGATATTAGTAGTGAAGTGACAGACCTTGCCATCGTCGGGAATTGCAAGAGCAGTAAGGAGGAGAGAGTATCCGGTGAAAACGCCAACTTCAATCGTTTTCTTTGCATCTATGAGCTTCAACAGCATGGCCATTAACTGACCTGCATCTAGTGCAGTAGCAATCTCAGCCCTGAAAACATACTAGCTAATTAAAAACCCTCCTCGACAGTTTGATCAAGAAATGCTCGACCGTTCTCGCTCACTCAACTAAAGTGTATGCCAAGTTCTAGCTTGGCTACAAAAAGCTTAATGAACTTAAAAAGCACGCAATCTTACAACAAGTTCTGCTAAGATATGAAGGATCATAACCTCGGGTGGCTGGCGGTGGCAGCTCTAAGCTCCTTGAGAGGCTCCGGTTCGTGTGGATACACACTAGTCTCCAAGATATACTGTCACATTGACATTGTTAAAACAAGATTTAACAAATTTAATCAGAAACAGGCAGCGCGAAAGTTGAGCGAACGGCGTTGTAACCTGATATAACTCGTCACTCTGCAGCAGTCCCTTCTTCTCTAGACTCCGGTCCTTTTTGGCGCTGTGCTCCATTGCGCAGGATAATTTGTGTTTTGAATTGGAGGAGGGTCATTCACATTGTTTGCAGCTTTGTATGTATAGCCCATTCTCCTTGATCGCCAATCCAAATAGAGTCCTTTTCCGAATATACCCCCGAAAACAATATCAAAATAACTGATATCATCCTTGACATATTTCGGCAAAAATCCCGCTAGTCTCCTTGTGCCCACAGACTTCCACAAGAGGACTTTGAAATTTCAAAGTACCCTTATCATTTCAAACCCATCTGACAACATCCATCATCGTGCAAAACAAAAAGCCTAGCCTACCTAGATTTCCTATGTCATCATTATTCAAGGACCATTATTTTTCTGGAGGTGATGTCAAATCCCACATGCTGATCTCCTATCAATCTACATGTCCACTGCCAACAAACCCAAGTTAATTTAAACTGTGTTGTTTTGCTTCCCATAGGAGATAATGAGGACATCTCTAACTTCTGACTCTCTAAGATATTAATATTTTAATAAACAATACAAGGTTATATTTTTTTTGTCTCCAACCAAAGGTCAAAGGTTTATAGGGCTTGTTTTATTTAGCCTTGTCACAAAAAACCGTGTACAACCGAGGATCAAAATGTCATAGGACCAAACATAATTTATTATTTAAATTTAAAAACTACAACAACTTAAATTCAAATCCAACAACTTAAATTTAAAAATTACAACGGTAACTAGCCCAAAAAAATTAAAACTTAAATTTAATGAATGGTTTAGGTATTTATAGGAAAAAATTAGAATTTTTAAGAATTAAAAAAAAAAAAAATTGGCCCAAAAATAAAAAAAATTAAAAAAATTGAATCCAATAGTAACTGGCATCAGCTAGTCGTTGGATTTACCGTTGGATTCAAAAATTTGTTTAAGCATTCATGTCGGTTATATCCTACATGAATACTCAGCCCTCTGGCCAGCCCAGGCTGGCTGGATTGGGCCAGCCCTTTGGCCCTTTTAGATTTCGTGGGGCCCACGAGTCCTCTGGCCTAGCCCTCGGTTGGAGATGGTTTTCGGGCTATTTTCGGTCATCTGACCCTCTAGACCCTTCGGTTGGAGATGGCCTGAAAATCCCAGGTTTGAACATGATTTTCCCTGCTATTGTGTTCAATGCCTTCAAAACTTTGTTAAATTTCTACTAATTGTCTAATGTGATCGGCCAAATTCCAATACAATCATGAAAGAGTGTTATTAAGTTTATCTTTTGGAATAAATTAGAATGATACAAAATAAAAATTTAAAAAAACCCATAGACTATACGTATCTTCAAGTAAGGATAAAACCTTATACTTCCCTTATTTTAGATGGCACTGCTAGTCCAAGTTTGAACATCATTTTCCGTGTTATTGTGTTCAAGGCCTTCAAACTTTGTTAAATTTCTACTAATAGTCTAATGTGATTGGTCAAATGTATCACTTAGTAGACAATATCTATTATTGTGGCCAACAATGATAAAAAATGTTGCAAGCATTGCGTCTACGCAATGAATCTTGTATCTCATAAGAGTGTTTTGTCTCTAACAATAATGCATAACTTCATAAACACAACATGATACATTCTATACCTTTACCGAAAATCTTCTGGATGGTATCTTTCAATACTTTATGTATATAATCGTATCCTAACATAGTAATTGGTTGTCAATTTAAAGGACTTTCAATAGGTTGTTTAGTTGTGATTATAAACTCCTTTAGTGCATGGACTACAACTTGAATTGCCATCAATAAATACTCAATAGTTTCATAAAGTTCTTCTTCTTCCTCTTCCATTTTTGTAACAAATAAAATCATAGGCAAGTTAAGTTAACAAACAAAGAACCATGTATATAATACCAATCTTGAGCAAGTTAACAAACAATTATTGACACAATATTTTATATTATTGACACGGGAATTGGCTGATTTGTTTAATAAGAAATGATAAGAAGATTCCATCGATTCTCTGTTACCTTATGGTTTTCGCACAATGTTTTATAATATTGGCACGGTTTGGCGTTAAATTGTGAGGTGGCACAGATTCCATGAATCTCTGTTATGATTCCACGTCGGTTACACTAGAAATGGTGTAGTGGTACTTAAGTCCTTGGGGTCCTCCCACCTATTAGACTAGTCTTTTGGGTTGGGTTTTTCCCTTGGGCTTAAGTACCTAACATTGGTATCAGAGCCTAGGTTCCCGACGCTGCAGAGGGGGCGACTTGGAAATGGCTACCTTAATAGGACGGCCAAAGGGTGCGCCATCATTAAGAGTGAAAGCCATCAGAGTAAGGGATGCCGTGGGAGTTGGGTCCCGACACTGCAAAGGGGGCGACCTGGAAAGGGCTACCTTAACGGGATGACCAAAGGGTGCGCCACCGTTAAAAGTGAAAGCCACCAGAGTAAGGGCTGCCGTGGGTGTCGGGTCTTCTGAATAGTGGTGTGATGTTATGATTCCACGTCGACTACACCACAAATGGTGTAGTGGTACTTAAGTCATTGGGATCCTTCCACCTATTGGACTAGTCTTTTGGGTTGGGCTCTTCCTTTGGACTTGAGTACCTAACAATCTTACTTTAAGAGAATCTCTCTCAGCATCCATTTGTTTAATAGTTTAACTCTCTAAGTTGCATTAATACCAAAACTAATTCATTTAATTGGATGGATATTTTATTATTTAGAAGGAGAATGTGGTAACGATTGTTTAGGGTTTAGTAGTTTATGTGGTTTGAAAAAAGAGACGTCAGATTGTCAGAATTTATTGGTGCAGGGCATAGGATTCAATTTCCAATAAGTAAAATTTTAAACAAGGAGATTGTTCTGATGATTTTCTCTCACGATGATATGTTTAATGTGCTTTTCTTCAAATCCCAGTGATTCGACCACACTCCCCTCTTCTCACGGGAGCCCAAGGATGCAATGCCAATATAATGCAACCAAGAAAGGAACTTTTGTGTATATATATTGTTTCCAAGCGCACACCATATATTCTTACCAAGTAAAAGAAAAGTCTTTCAATATCAAAGGTCTTCTACTATTTAGTGGAAACGTTTAGACAAATTGCGACAAAATCTTTAGTAAGGTTGTCATATGAAACAACGCACTTATAACGCAAGTGAAACTCTTAACATATGAGTATGATGAGCCATGTGGCAGTCCTAACCAATAGCCTCAGCAACAATATTAAGAATGACAGCATACAGCACGCTTGAAACACTTATGCACGGCGAGACTAAAAAAAAAAAATCACACGTTCCCCCCTATTTTCTTATGCATCGGTTTAAAAGACAGGAATCGTTAAGATAATAGTTTATTCATTTGCTTTTTTTCTTTTTCTTTTTCTTATGAACGAAAATAACAATGGCCATACCATAATAAGAAGGAGGCCAACGATGCTTTAGATGTTTTATTCCAAGCCATGATCTTGTCGTATTGCAAGCCGAGATTTTGTCGTATCATCTTTTTCATTTAAGCTGAACAAAAATTCATTTCCAAATAATCTGAATTTGGCTAAAAAAACACGATTCCTTGCAACTGAAGGCATTGAATAATTATTAAGCCCCCGAGGCGTAATTACCTCGCCAATTTCGGTTTTTAAGTCGAACAACTTAGCCAAACAAGGTTTCTCCATATCAACTTTACCACCAATAATCATGTCGATTGGTGTAGTTTTGGCGTCTAAGACCATATCTCCAATTACCATATCAATTGATACGGTTTTGGTCTTGTTCGTCATTGGTACGCTCCTCTAACGAATCATTTTTCGAGTCAATTTTTTACTTAGGAACTTGAAATTTTCCTTCTAGGCCTATCAGACTTTCAGTCTCAACCGAAATAACAGACGGCCTAGGTTTTTCTTTGGTCGTCTTGACAAATTTCTTAGGTTGAATTGTGATTGTGGCTGGAGCGAAAAATTGCCCCCCGACCTCTTGCCCTTCTTCTTCAAGAATTCTACTCACATTGAAAAAATTTCTATAGCACTTCTCAAGGAGTTTTTCTTGCTTCTCAAAATTTTCCGTTAATAGGCAATAAATCTCGTCCAATGGAACCTGATCGAGATCTTGATATATCATGTGAACTTCGTAGTTTTAGCACTGGGTCCTATCGGGCGTGCCAAAATGTTGACCTTAAAAACTACCAAGCCTACGTGGCGCGTAGGCCGAGTAACTAATGAGCTAATTACGTCATTCGGTTATGTGCAGGGCGTGCCAACTTGACGACCGAGCTCGGCTAGGGAGTAAAATGTGTTGATGTTACGTTGAGCGTGCTACTAACTTCTTAATCTTGCGATTGCGGCCGAGGAAAGAACATGTCTCGGCCTTTAGGTTCTATAGCCTGAAGACAAGGCTGTTATTCCTGCGAAGTTCACGGATCATCGATGCCGGGTTTGGTCTCAGTAATATTAGTTGTAAGGATAGAATTACGCCGAACCGGCACCAAACTATACGAACACAAATTTTGAAATAGATAAATGTCTTGATCGTAAATATGGTTCGGTTGTCGACGTGCCGAACTCTAAAATGTACTTACAAATATCCAATCATAAAACAACTTGGCGTTCAACGTGCCGAGTCTAGTAACCTATAACACCTCACTTCACCGAGAAGGCTGATGAGATGACCTCTACCAACAAGATATCGAAAATCCTTGTTGACCGAAACTTGGATAGGTAATCAGTCAATCTCGAAGTAGTGCTGTTTATCCAAACTAAAGATGTTCCGCGGTCGGTTGATTCTACAGCTATAATGTTGTTTATCCAAATTGAAGCTATCGCCGGTTGCTTTTACAGTGCTATTTATTCAAACTAAAGATGTGTTGGCGGAAGAAAGGGGAAGAAGGATAAAATCTTAGGTTGTTGAGAAGTTTTACGTATGGCAATTTGTGTGTCGAATTGAAGGGGGCTTTTCACATTGTTTGCATCTTTGTATTTATAGCCGAGTCTCCTTAGTCGCCAATCCAAATAAAGACCTTTTCCATATATACCCCAAAAAATAATATCAAAATATCTTTGACATATTTCGGCAAAAATCCCTCTAGTCTCATTGTGCCCGCATACTTTCACAAGAGGACTTTGAAATTTCAAAGTACCCTTATCATTTCAAACTCATATGACAACATCCATCACCATCCAAAACAAAAAGCCTAGCCTACCTAGATTTCTCATGTCATCATTATCCAGGACCATTATTTTTCTTTAGGTGATGTCAAATCCCACGTGCTAATCTCCTATCAATCTAGACGTCCACTGCCAACAAACCCAGGTTAATTTGAACTCTATTGTTATTGCTTCCCATAGGAGATAAGTTTGAACATCATTTTCCTTGCTATTGTGTTCAATGCCTTCAAAACTTTGTTAAATTTCTACTCATGTGATCGGCCAAATTCCAATACAATCATGAAAGAATATTATTAAGTTTATCTTTTGGAATAAATTAGAATGATACAAAATAAATATTAAAAAAAAAACCCATAGACTATACGGACCCTCAAGTAAGGGTAAAATCTTATACTTTTCCTTATTTTAGATGACACTGCTAATCCAGGTTTGAACATCATTTTCCATGCTATTGTGTTTAAGGCCTTCAAACTTTGTTAAATTTCTACTAATAGTCTAATGTGATCGGCCAAATGTATCACGTAGTAGACAATATCTATTATTGTACCCGACAATGATAAAAAATGTTGCAAGCATTGCATCTACGCAATGAATCTTGTATCTCATAAGAGTGTTTTGTCTCTAACAATAATGCATAACTTCATAAACATAACATGATACATTTTATACCTTTACCGAAAATCCTCTGGATGGTCTCTTTCAATACTTTATGTATATAATCGTATCCTAACATAGTAATTGGTCGTCGATTTAAAGGCCATTCAATAGGTTGTTTAGTTGTGATTATAAACTCCTTTAGTGCATGGACTATAGCTTGAATTGCCATCAATAAATACTCGATAGTTTCATAAAGTTCTTCTTCTTCTTCTTCTTCCTTTTGTTCCACTTCCATTTTTGTAATAAATAAAATCATAGGCAAGTTAACAAACAAAGAACCATATATATATAATACCAATCATGAGCAAGTTAATAAAAAATTATTGACACAATGTTTTATAATATTGACAAGGGAATTGGCTGATTTGTTTAACAAGAAATGCTAAGGAGACTTTATCGATTCTCTGTCACCTTATGGTTTTCGCACAATGTTTTATAAGATTGGCACGACTTTAGGTCAAACTGTGAGGTGACACAGATTTCATGAAGAATCTCACTTTAAAAGAATATCTCTCAGCATCTATTTATTTAAGAGTTTAACTCTCTAAGTTTCATTAATACCAAAATTAATTAATTTAATTGGATCGATATTTTATTATTTTGAAGGAGAATGTGGTGACAATTGTTTAGGGTTTAGTAGTTTATGTGGTTTGTAAAAAGAGACGTCAAATTGTCAGAATTTATTGGCGCAGGGTAGAGGATTCAATTTCCAATAAGAAAAATTTTAAACAAGGAGATTGTTCTGATAATTTTTTCTCACGATGATATGTTTAATGTGCTTCTCTCACGATTTCAGTAGCCTTTTTCGGATTCACCAGCTTCAAGAGAAGGGCCATGAACTGACCTGAATCAGGTAAAGTGCTCATGAAAGCCCAGCACGGTAAAACTGTTAAACCCTATAATGATATGGGTGAAGCATAAGAAGGTTCCACAGAAGACGTGCTAACATTTATTGAAGAAACTACCACGAGACATGCTAACAAGTTGGCTTTCTAACTAAAATAGTTTCTGAGATTAATATAATTTTTCATTTGATCATTGAGATTTAAAATCTCCATTAAATTAAAGAAACTACCAACTGAAGTGAAATGGTTGATTTGACAAAAATACTCTTAATTTAACAGAGATTTTTTTCACGAAATGACCAAAATGATTGACAGTCAAATCGGAGAGACCATTTTGGCTAAAAACTCTTCTGCAGTTTTATTGCACCTGCATTTTGGTGTAATAGTTGGAAATTAATGTCAAGACTTACACGGGGTGGTTTGAAGTAGCAATCCCTCAGTTCCTTGAGAGGATTTGGCTCTCTTGGGTACACACTAGTTTTCAATATATACTGTAAAATTATTTTAAACTCCAAGTTTAATTGTTAATTTTATGATTAGTAGACAAGTAATTTCGAATTAAGAAAAATACATATGGAGTTACCTCTTTTAACTTCTGGCTCTGCAATACAGACGGATTACCGGGCGTAATCGCCTGCTTTCGGGTTTAATTTTTTCATAGCTCTCCTTCTGAAAATTCCTCCTGCAGAAAGAAGTATTTTTGATCTTGTAACATTTTTGTTTTACCTTTTTGTCAACTTTTGTACGTGGGTTTTGGCTCACAAGCTGTGTTTTGACATTTCCTTATCATTATTTACTGTTTTTATTATTGTTAACGATAGATTTTGTTCGATTAGCCACCAACAGAGTTCGAACCCACACCATTATATAAGAGCTCAACTCATTTTCACTATTATGATAAAGAGTCACTTGCCTTATCATTATTTACTTTGTTGTTGTTGAAAATTTGATATAAAAATTGATATTTAAATTTCTTTGATGAATGGAAATTTATTATAGTGTATTGGATTAAATACATAGCCCAATAAAGAGCTCATTGAATTATTACAAATTAGCCCAACATAATATTACCAATATATTATTTATTTAACTTTTTTATTAGGAATTTGATTTCAGGTTAGATTCAAGGGAACGCCGGATCCTTTCCACCTAATCCATTAAGTTCATGATCCGGGTCATTGAAATTTGATCTAACGGCTACAAATAAGAAGTCCCTTTAAGTCCATTTCTTAATTACCATCTATAACCACCATAAAATTATGACACATAGACACATAATAATTAAGGGGTCAATTTTAACTGGAGCAATAGTTCAAGAGGTCAAACGGCAGTGTACCCTTATAAATATAAAACCACTCATCAGGTTTATTAATTCGATTTTGCAATTCCATTCGCTGCATATAGTCTATCAAATAGAAAAGGCATTAGAATTTCATCATTGCATTTTGTGAGGGAGTTTCCTGCATAATCTGGATATGAAGATTTGGAAAAATAACTAAAATTTAGATTTCGTATAGAATTATAGTAATTCATTTAAATTTTTGATAATTCTAACCAAAAAATTGATATAAAAATACCAGTATACCCTACTGACTAAAAACTTCTCCGTTTTTTTATTATTTTTTTAGTACATTGATATATTTGTTCTTAACCGTGAAAAAATGCAACTGAATAATCTTGTTCATTAACAACACTTAGACAAAGCAGAGATCACTCAACAATAAATTATTTCATTGAAACTCTTTTGAGTTCTGAAAACATAAATATCAAATCTCCATTAGTCAAGGGAGATTGCCAAATCCCCGAGCTTTAGACATGTAAGGCTACATCCTTCAAGCAAGAATCAGTAAAGTCGACGACAAATTGTGATCCCATCACCCAAAGAAGCATGCGAAATCTGGACACGAGGATCGGCTGCAAGTAACTTGTTAAGCTCAATTGTCGCCTGTTTGCCTGGTTTCATGATCTCTGGAATCAACTCATCAGGCATTACAACCGTTCCTCCCCAGAGGGTGTTATCATAGACAACTATACCACCCACCTTCAACAGCTTCATTAACCTCTCATGGTAGTTCCAGTAGTTGACCTTGTCAGCATCAATGAAAGCAAAGTCGAAACTTCCTTCGTTTTCATGCTGCAAACAAAACCACGAGAAAGCAAAAAAAATGTCACAACTATGGTTTTTCTTATTTCGGCTCAAGATTATGGTTTGAAACGTAAAAATAAAATACTTGCATTTTCTAGTAGCTTATCAAGTACTGGTAGGGCCTGGGATTCAATGAAGTCGATTTTGTGCTCAACACCAGCTTTCTTCATGATTGGAAGCCCTATTTGCTCATACATCTCACGATTCACATCTATGGCTACAATCTGCAGTACAACAAATTATGAGCTCAACGTGACAGGAAGAGCAGATTCAGATATTAGTAGTGACAGACCTTGCCATCGTCGGGAATTGTAAGAGCAGTGAGGAGGAGAGAGTATCCGGTGAAAACGCCAACTTCAATCGTTTTCTTTGCATCTACTAGCTTCAACAGCATGGCCATTAACTGACCTGCATCTGGCGCAGTAGCCATCCCAGCCCTGAAAACAAACTAGCTAATTAAAAACCCTCCTCGACTGTTTGAGCAAGAAATGCTCGGCAGTTTTCGCTCGCTCAGTTGAAGTGTATGCCAAATTCTAGCTTGGCTTGGTAGCTTAATGAACTTAAAAAGCAGGCAATCACAAGTTCTGCTAAGATATGAAAGATCATAACCTCGGGTGGTCCGCGGTGGCAGCTCTTAGCTCCCTGAGAGGCTTGGGTTCGTGTGGATACACACTAGTCTCCAAGATATACTGTCACATTGACATTGTTAAAAAACAACATTTAACAAATTTAATCAGAAACAGGCAAAGCGAAGGTTGAGGGAACGGCGTTGTAACCTGATATAACTCGTCACTCTGCAGCAGTCCCTTCGTCTCTAGATTCCTTTCCTTTTTGGCGCTGTCCTCCATTTGCAAAGAGAAAGCAACTAGTCCAAGCAATTCTACAAATCCAACAGTTACGGACAGATTAATCAAAACTCGATGGACATGTTGTACAATGGCAGAAAGGGCACCACTGCAAAACTGAACTTCAATGGCACTAAAAATCCCCAGTTTTGAACTTTTGAGTAACAAATTACCACCTTTTGATCCTTTTAAATAATCAATGAAGGCTCAACAGTATATAAAATTTCTCTAAAATAATTTCTACGAAAATAAAATAAAATCAGACAACATAACATAACCCATCAACCCAATTCCACAAATTGATAAAACCAATAGTGGGGAAAGGGCCCGTTGACTCGCACCGACTTTGATCAAGCTAGATAACCCACATCCCCATTTCTCAGCTACTCATCAATCTCAAGCTTCCCATGATTCCAATTAGAAATCTTAGGCTACAAGTTTTCTGGGTTTTTTCTACAGAGAATTCCAGTGAAGAAAGAAAGAGAATTACCCGATGATCAAAAGTGAAGGCCGAGTCTTCCGTCTTTGGACTTTGAATTTGCAGCAGCGATGGTGAAACGAATCTCTCTAAATAAATATGTTTTTGATGAGTTGGGGATTTCTCCCGTGGCTACCACCGAGGCACTGACATATATATTCGACCAACCACTGTTGAGGAAAGTTGTACTGTCTTTGTCTTTGGCATAAGCTTTTGGAAATGTACATTTCAGCAAGGCTGTGACAAATGAAAGTAGAGATGAACACGCTACTAGTTCTAACATTAATTATTTGTTAAATGACGGATTTTGTATCAGTAAATTTGATATTCGTATGAATAAAGCGTTGATGCATATTTTTTAATTAAAATATTATCTAGCAACAACGTATCAACAACATATCAATAATTTATCTTAAAAAAAAAAAAACGTAAAGATGAACTGAGGAATTTGAAACAATAGACATAAAATAAGGATCACACACTTGTTCTACATCGAGTTTCAATTCAAAACAATTTAGCTAACATTTCAAATGGCTTTGAGTACCATTTTTTTTCTTCTTATAAAGGTGAAACTGCACTGATTTTTTTAATAAAAAATAGACTAGTTGGTGACTTTGCCACGACAACCACCATCATCGTGTGAAATGTACATTTGTCAAAACTCCCTTCCTTCTCTGGCTGCAGAAAAAACATGCATGAAGCAGTACCAATCTTCAAGTACAAGAAACTGAAAAGTTAGAGTCAAAAACAAAGTTCAGGTAAGTGATTTCCGCACATGTCTTTTCTCGTGCACACTCTTGTTATACAGAAGGAGAAAATGGGTGTGCGATTATCACTTTCCGAAGTCTTAGATTACTGAGTTTTTCGGCTTACGTCTTCTAAGAGTTTATCAAGAATTGGCATAGCTGGGGATCAATGAAGTCGATTTTGTTTTCGACGCCAGCTTTTTTGATACTTGGCAACCCCATTTCGTATGCTTTTCGGTCGATGTCTATGGCCGTAATCTGCAAGGCATAATGTTTGCGGTAGGTAAACATATATCAGCTGAATTGGGGAGAGGTATGCACCAAGTACCAACCCTGTCATCATCAGGAATTGTGAGAGCCGTGAGGAGAAGAGAGTAGCTGGTAAAACTCCGATTTCAATTGCCGTCTTTGGATTCACCAGCTTCAAGAGCAGGGCCGTGAACTGACCGGAATCCGGTGAAGTGCTCATGAAAGCCCCGCACAGTAAAACTGTTAAATCCTAGATTGATCCGAGTGAAGCATAAAATGGTTCCACACAAGAAAGCTACAACAACAACCAAGCCTTTCCCACTAAGTGGAGTGGGCTGTATGAATTCTAGAGCACCATTGCTCTCGGTTTTGCTCCAATATTTTTTAATTTCACAGCTTTACTGCGCTTACATTTTGGTGTAATAGTTGGAAACTAATCTGAAGACTTACATGGGGTGGTTTGAAGCAGCAATCCTCAGTTCCTTGAGAGCATTTGGTTCTCTTGGGTACACACTAGTTTTCAATATATACTGCCACATGATTTAAACTCTTAAGTTTAATTGTTAATTTTATGATTAGTAGACAAGTAATTTCGAATTAAGAAAACTACATATGGAGTTACCTCTTGTAACTTCTGGCTCTGCAATACAGTCGGATTAGCGGCCATAATCGCCTGCTTTCGGGTTTTCTCCACTGCTCTCCTGAAAATCCTCCTACAGAAAGAAGCAATTTTGAGCTTGTAACATTTTTTGTTTTTCCCTTTTATAAACTTTTGTGCGTGGGTTTTGGCTCACAAGCTTTGTGTTTACTTTGTTAGGTAAAGCAGTTCTCACCCAGCTTCTTCGGTTGGGACCTCACACACTTTACTGTCATCCTAGGAACATGCCATTGGAAACCGAACTGCTAGGGAAATGCGCTCGCCTCTTTGCACCCGAATTGTATTCCTGCCCCAAATTAGAGTAGTTTAGAATTCCATAACGGTTTGTCAGAAAAATAATCAAACAGCTTACAACTCATAGATATCATCAGTATATTAGATCCAACTCAAACAACTTTCAACTCGTAGATATCATCAGTATATTAGATCCAACTCTCGTTGGCCATTTACAACGAAAATTAACTAAGTTGGGGAAAAAGCTATACGTATTTATTACAGAACTCTCTTAACAAATGTAATCTCATCATATTTGCAATGGCTGGAAAATGTAAGACTCAATTTTGATGCGAAGAAACGATACAGCTATCAAGGCTTTATTTGACAATCATAAAAAATTCAAGCATATCAAAGAATAACAAAACCTGATGGACATGAGGAGTATGTTTACTGTCGATTCTTCCGAGAGCCCTAAACTTGGCGATTATGTCATCAGCGTCTGGAAGCTTCGGGTGGACATGAGGAGCTTTCTCCTTTGATGAACTCCCTGTAGAACCTGAGGACTTAGATTTTTCAACCTTTTGAGAAATTTCGGATGATTGCTCCCTTGCAAATGGCTTTGAAGTCATGCGAGGAGGACCTCCTGGATTCCAGAACTGGTTTAGGCGCTGCTTGTTCTACTGGTGTTTGCCGCTCCTGTCTTCCTGGGCCCTCTAAACTCTTGGTCTGGGACGAGGGATTTGATAGAGTCTCCGTGGCATATGAAGTCCTTGAAGAGGAGTTTCCAAATGACTTAGAAGTCTTTACATCTTCCCGTGAAGACCTCTTGGATTCTCGAATTGGTTTAGGAGCTGCTTGTTCTGCCGGTCTATGCCACTCCTGACTTCCTGGGCGCTCTGAGCTTCTGGTCTGGGACAAGGGCTTTGGTAGACTTTCAATGGCATATGAACTCCTTGACGAGGGGTTTCCATGTGACTATGAAGTCTCCACAAGTGAGGATCTCTTGGACTCTGGCAATGGTTTAGGAACAACTTGTTCTACTGGTTTATGCCACTCTTGACTTCCTGGGCGTTCTGAGCTCTTGGTCTGGGACAACGGCTTTGGTAAAGTTTCATTGGAATTAGAACTCCTCAAAGAGGAGTTTCTGTTTGAATTTGAAGTCTCCACAGGCGAGACCCTCTTGGATTCTCGTACTGGTCCAGGAACCGCTTGTTCTGCTGGTCTATTCCACTCCTGATCTGATCTCTTGGTCTGGGACGAGGGCTTTAGTTGAATTTCAGTGGCATAGGAACTCTTTGAAGAGGGTTTTCCATAGTCTGAATTCCCTGACACGTCAGACACAAGTGTTGTCTTTGAACCAGAACTTCTAACAGAATTTGAAGACGGCTGTGTTCTTCTAGACAGTCTAGCAATTGGACGAGCATTTCTAGTGTAAATCTTTGTGAGATCTTCCTCCGGCTCACTATCCTCTGAATCAAAGAATGAAAATGTTGATTTGGAGCTAGCCTTTACTTTAGGTCCCAATTTTTTATTGAACGAGTCTTGGCTATTTCTAACAATTCTATGTAACACTTCATCCTCTGAAGAATCATCGTCAGAAGCCACATGTGAGACGGGGGTTCATGTGCTCTGTTCCTTCATCAGTCTTTTGCTCCCTTGCTCCCTTTCAGAGACAACAGAAGTCCTGACTGACGGAAAGAAGGAAGGTTGCTCAACCTTGGTATCTTGTTTGACAGACAAAGAGTTTCCAGATAGTTTCTTTGTACACGGTGGATGCCTTAAACCCTTATTTCGCAGCCCACCTGTCAACATCCCTAAGCTCAGCTCATCGTCAGTGTCTTCTACACAACTACATCCCTCTGAAATCTCACTATCCTTCATGGTTTGATGCGAATTTGATGCTTGAACATCGTCCCTGGCATTTGAATCTAATCCAGATTTCCTTAGCGTTACAGATGGCTGACCAGTCGGCAATTCATCAAAATCATAGTTTATCTTTAGCTCTTAAGATTCTATAGTATGTTTGCCTCACGAATTACTGGTTTAGAGTTTAAATTTGGTTGGATAAGCAATAAGCATGCATGGACAAATCGTCTTGTGAAATTGTATTTTGAGGAGTAGAGTGATTAGAAATGGATATGTGTTGCCTCGGTGGTCAGTTTCAGGACTTAAATGGCACTGTTAGTTAATACTATTTGCGGTTCTTTTCCAGAACAATATCCAAGTTTATTGTTCAGGTTTAACGGATGGCTCACTGGGAGACATGTTGCACTTTCATTCTTTCCGCAGCCCAGGCCTGATCATCGACTTAGTGCAAGGTATGTTGCTCGCTACACTGTCACTGCAGCTGATAACCAACTTGGAAAGTCAAATCGCTTAATAGCATGCCTTTGAACAGATATTAGGGACATGAATGATGAAGCTGTCCATGCAAGCCCAAGGAAGACTGGAATGATCATTCTCGGAGGGGGCATGCCCAAACATCACATTTCCAATGCCAATATGTTTCGTAATGGTGCGGATTATGCTGTCTTCATCAATACTACGCAAGAGTTTGATGGGAATGATTCCGGAGCGCGTCCTGACGAGGCTGTATCATGGGGAAAAATACGGGATTCTGCCAAAACTGTCAAGGAATTACTGAATTTAACCCATATATTTGCTTTTCTCATTGCGTTTTATCTCTTGTTTTTGGCCGGATTGTTAATCATAACTTCGTATCCACCTAATCCTAGCCCTTCTAGCGTTTTCTTTTGTATCCTTTGCATTCTTGAATATGTCATCCTCGTTTCTGTTGTAATATCATTCGGATTATTCTCCACCTTTTTTATTGGTTGAACCAGGTGCATTGCGATGCAACAATTGCTTTCCCTCTGCTGGTTGCTGAAACATTTGCGAAGAGCGCTGTCCAGACTACGACTTGACACAGTTTTTGATTGCAAAGATTGATTCATAGTATACGGTCTTTACATAATAAAGCCGTTAACATAGGGTTAGGAAGCATTCTGATAGCGCATTTCTTCCCCGTATGTTGGATTAAATTGATTTACTTTATTTCCTTTATCTTGGAGGTTGAGACGCCAAACACTTGGGGAAATTTTGCTTGTTAATGTTGTTCATTTTGTTCAGTTTCAAGTTTGGAACTCCTGTATGAATGCCAAGTCCATTTACTCGGGCGTATGTTTAACTTCGAACCCCGGTTTGCCATTTCATTCGTAACTGCAAAGATGAAGTTGTTTATGCTTCATTAACAACACTTAGATAAAGCAGAGATTGTCAACAATGTATTTATAGGTAGTGTGCAGCAACAATGGAGGAAAAGTATCGAAGAGCCAAAGCAAACAAAGAGAGAAAGAGAGGAGGGAAACTTTCAATTGTTTTTTTCCATTACTTTCAATTGTAACCAACCTGTCTTATAAATACCACACTCTTAACTAACTCCACCAATACATTTGTGACACATGGCTATATCCTCCACACACACATATCACACACTTATATCCTAACATTCCCCCTCAATCTTATGGGAGGTACTACCAAGCATAAGATTGTTACAATGAGAACTAAAGTAAACAAAGGAAAACACAATCCTTTGGTGAAAATATCAGCATGCTGATCTGCAGAATTGACAAACTGCAACATAATGGAGCCTTGCTAAACACGTTCACGAACGAAATGACAATCGATTTCTATATGTTTGGCTTTTGAATGTAAGACAGGATTCGTGGCCAATGCCATGGCAGAGATGTTGTCACAGTGAAGAAGAGGAATATCAGGACACGGAAGATGTAAATCCTGGAGTAACTGCTGTAACCAAACCACCTCTGCAGTGGTGGTCGCCATAGCACGGTATTCAGCTTCAGTGGAGGATCTACTAACAGTATGCTGCTTCTTAGAACTCCACGAGATAGGATTACACCCCAAAAACACGACAAACCCCGTGGTGGACCTCCTGTCATTGGGATCACCCGCCCAATCAGCATCTGTGTAGGCTTTAATATCCAACGGACCAGGTTTAAAACATAAACCAAGAGACATGGAACCTCTGAGATATCGTAAAATTCGTTTAACAGCAACAAAATGACTCTCGAGAGGAGAGTGCATGAACTGGCAAACCTGATTGACTGAATAAGCGATATCCGGTCGAGTAAATGTCAAATATTGAAGGGCCCCAACAATACTCCGATAAAGGCCTGAATCGAGAAAGGGAGGACTGCCATGATTGAGTAGCTTGTGGTTTGGATGACAAGGAGTAGTACAAGGCTTGCTATCCAACATGTTGGTCTTCTTGAGTAAATCAGAAACATATTTGGATTGATGCACAAATAAACCATGAGTCTGATATTCAATTTGAAGACCGAGGAAATAATGAAGAAGTCCTAAATCCTTCATATCAAATTCACTAGTCAACTGATTTATCACAGCTTGAACTTTAGTCTCATCATCACCACTAAGAATTATATCATCAACATACAATAATAAGACAACCACAGACTGTCCATCATGCTTCACATATAAAGAAGGATCAGCATATGAAGACTGGAAACCCAAGGTAAGAAGAAACCTGGTAAAACGTTCATTCCAAGCTCGAGGGGCCTGTTTAAGACCATAGAGAGACCTTTCCAATTTGCACACAAGTTCCGGGTGATCCGGATCAATAAATCCTTGGGGCTGACACATATACACCTCTTCATCAAGAAAACCATGCAGAAACGCGTTTTTAACATCAAGCTGTTTTAATCTCCATCCTTTAGTTGCAGCTAAAGATAACATGAGCCGCACTGTGGTTGGCTTAACCACAGGACTAAAGGTTTCATAATAATCAAGACCTGCTTCTTGGGAAAAACCTTTGGCCACCAACCGGGCCTTGTACTGAGCAACTGTACCATCAGGATTGGTTTTGACCTTGTAGATCCATTTACAACCAACCAAATTCTTGTTAGGGGGAAGGGGAACCATTTCTGTTTAACCAAGGCTGCCATTTCTTCGTCCATGGCAGTCCTCCACTCAATAGACTTGGCTGCAGCTGTGAAAGATTGTGGTTATTTGACAGAAGACACATGAACCTGAGCAAGAATGACCTTTTTCTTGAAAATGCCAGACTTTGACCTGGTTTGCATCGGATGAGTAGGAATCTGAGACACTGAAACAGGTTGTAGTTCGGGGACTTGAGAAACAGTGACATCAGGATGAATGTCAGACTGTTCCACTGATGGTGAACATGTATCCACAGAGGAAGAAGTGGAATCAGGGACAAGATCACCATGTCTTGAAGGGGAGGACTGAGTAACTTTATGAGTGGCAGACATATGGGGAGGTATAAAATCAACAGGAGGAAAGGGAATAGGAATAAGAGAGGGATGCTGAAAAGTATTAGGATGAGGAACCAGAGAGTGGGACACATGTGATCGTGAACTAGATGAATGCATTGGTACACTGGGAAAATTATCCTCATCAAAGACAACATGCCTAGAGACAATGAGCTTATGATCTTTAATATCATAACAAATATACCCTTTGTAGTGAGCTGCATACCCTAAAAATATGCACTGTGTGGTTTTTGGTGCCAGCTTATTTGGTCTATATGGTTTCAAAGTAGGATAGCAAGCACACCCAAACACCTTGAAATGATCAAGGTGAGGTGGAGAGTGATACAATACTTCAAAAGGAGATTGCATTTTCAAGACAGGAGTAGGCATTCGATTAATAAGATAAGTGGTTGTGGCACAAGCATGAAACCAAAATTTAGAGGAAAGGGATGCTTGCTGAAGTAGGGTGATTGCAGTCTCAACTAGGTGTCTATTTTTCCTTTCAGCCAACCCATTCTGTTCAGGAGTGTAGGGACAGGACATTTGATGCAAAATGCCTTTGGTTTTGAGAAACTTTTGAAAACCAGACCCAACAAATTCCCCACCACCATCACTTTGCAACACTTTGATATTAACAGAGAAGAAATTGTGAATGAAAGCATGAAATTGAATGAAAATATCACAAACTGCAGCTTTATTGATCATAGGAAAAATCCATGTATATCGGGTACACTCATCGACAAAGGACACATAATATCTATGACCTTCAATAGACATGACATGTGCAGGTCCCCACACATCCGTGTGTATAACTTCAAATGGTACATTGGATTTGGCTGCTACTAATGGAAACGGCAATTTGGTAAACTTGCCTTTCAAACAAGAAATACATGTTTGAGGTATGGAATTACAAGGAAAGGAAATAGCTGACTTACTAAGAGCTAACTGAACTATAGAATTGGTTGGGTGACCCAATCTGCAATGCCAAAGAGTAGCATGCACTTTCTATCCAAGATATGCTGTAGGTTGAAGTCTGGATGGTTTGAACAAAGGAAGAGGGTAAACGGTATTGTTACTCAGTCCGTGGATTGTTAGTGACCTTGTCCTGTATAATACAGCGACAGTTATTGTCTTTGCATAACTGATACATAGAAAGTAAATGTTGAGAGAGATGCGGAACACAAAGCACGTTGTTTAACTGGAATTTATGAGAAGGAGTAGGAATACAAGATTGCCCTATATGAGAAATAGGTAAACCTTCTCCATTAGCTCCAGTGACCAATTCATTAGATGGATATGAAGTAGAGGCTTGCAAATTGGACAACTCGGAGGTCATATGATTGGTTGCACCCGAGTCAAGCAACCAAAACTCTTGTTGTGGTGCAGAGGGAGAAGGATTGGTCCTTGCAGTGAAAGCCATAGGAGACTGAGCTTGTGGTGTCATAGATGAATTGTTCATATACTTGGAATTCATATGTTGCACAGGGTGAATCTGGGAACCAGACGGCTGAAACGGCTGAGAGTACATAGGCTGGGACATACCAGATGCCTGAAACTGCTGAGAGTACAAAGGCGGAGACATTGCTGAATTTCCCCTATCAAAACATGTAGCCGTAGTGTGACCCACTCGATTGCATATTTGACAACCACGTTGAAAGCAATGAAGCGCAGAATGACCCTTTTTGTCACAAATCTGACAGATTAACAAAGGATTATAAGGTTGCATCGAAGATGATTGAGGGCTAACATTGTGAAAATTAGCTTGAGCCTGAACATTTGTGGGAGAAGAACCCTGAAATCTAGCATTAAACTTCGGCCCTTTGCCTTTATTTTTGAAATTATTCCCCCTGAAATTATTATAAGTCCCAGATCCAGTTTGTGATACAAAAGCATACGGTCCTGGAAGAGGCAACTGCTGAAATTGTGTGTACTGAGGTACTTGACCCAGTGGAACCATATTAGGCATTTGAACCAGCTGTGGCATATTAGGCATTGGAGCACCTTGCATCATTTGAGAACCAGGGAGATATTGATAAGTAGAAGAGTTAGTACCAGATGTCCCACCGGACTCATACACAGAACCTGAATTAGTGGCATACATTGCAGTCATCAGTGGCTGTTTAAAGCCCTCTTCAAGTGTTGCTTCTTCAGCCTTTAACTGCGACCTGAGTTCCTTCAAGGAAACAAGGTTTTCTCTCCCTCGAATAACAACCTTTATAGTTTTGTACTCTGGTGGTAAACCTCTCAGAGCAACAATAACAATGTCTTCATCAGACATGTTTACACCAACCGCAGCTAACTGATCTCTGTTATCTTTGATCCTTTGAAGATAAAGATCAATAGATTCAGCCCCTTTCGTAATGTTCTGTAAATCAATCTTCAGCTGTACAATATTCGTTCGAGTCATGCTAGAGAATCGTTCTTTCAAATTAACCCACATTTCCTTGGAACTTTGACAGCCGATAACACAGGATAAGGCAGCAGGTGACAAAGTGGCAGTAATGAGAGTCATCAAAGCTCTATCATGAATTTTCCAAACTTTGTAATCATCAGTTAGAGAGGAGGTATCAATCACAGTACCAGTAGCAGTTTCAATTGCATTATGTTGGGCAGGACAGGGAATAGACTCATCAAGAAATCCCATAATGCCATTGCCCTCCAAGAGCAATTCAATTTGAAAGTTCCAAGTAACATAGTTAGAATCATCTAACTTGACCGTAACAGTATTTCCAACACTCGGTATGTGGGAGGAAATGGGGGATTGAGTAAGAGCTAACTGTGCAGACGTCACCATGATTAATCACCAACGAACAATTTTTTGCAAGAACCGTAAGAAATCAATACTATCAACAATCTTTGACAAATCAGCAATTAACTAGTCGAGATAAACGATCAACACCACAATCAACAGCAAGATTCACAAACATAAGCAAGAAATGAACAATCCTCAAGAAATTAACAACTTCATCGACAATCTTCGACAAATCAACAATCAACGATTCACAACACTGTAATCCACACCAAGATTCTCAAACAGAAGCAAGAAATCAAGAAACGCAACTGATACCTTCAACCAAAACGACGAATGGCAATAGTCTCCAAGAAACCCCAAATGTTAGGGTTTGAGAAGGCAACCGACTGTAACAAGAAGAAAACCAAGAGAACACTACCGAAAGAGCGACGAAAAGCGGAAGCACCGAGATCAGCAAGATCGTCAGACGACGGCGTCAGCCATGACCGGCTCTGATACCATGTCAACAATGTATTTATAGGTAGTGTGCAGCAACAATGGAGGAAAAGTATCGAAGAGCCAAAGCAAACAAAGAGAGAAAGAGAGGAGGGAAACTTTCAATTGTTTTTTTCCATTACTTTCAATTGTAACCAACCTGTCTTATAAATACCACACTCTTAACTAACTCCACCAATACATTTGTGACACATGGCTATATCCTCCACACACACATATCACACACTTATATCCTAACAGAGATCACTGTAACAATACATTATTTCATTAGTCAAGGAAGATTGCCAAATCCCCGAGCTTTAGACATGTAAGATTACATCTTTCAAGCAAGAATCAGTAAAGACGACGACAAATTGTGATCCCATCACCCAAAGGAGCATGCGAAATCTGGACACGAGGATCGGCTGCAAGTAACTTGTTAAACTCGATAGTCGCCTCTCTGCCTGGTTTCCTGCGCTCTGGAGTCAACTCATCAGGCATTACAACCGTTCCTCCCCAGAGCGTGTTATCATAGACAACTAAATCACCCACCTTCAACAGCTTCATTAACCTCTCATGGTAGTTCCGGTAGTTGACCTTGTCGGCATCAAAGAAAGCAAAGTTGAAACTGCCTTCATTTTCATGCTGCAAACAAAACCACGAGAAAGCGAAAAAGGTCACAACTATGGTTTTTCTTATTTCAGCTCAAGATTATGGTTTAAAACGTAAAATCCTTACATTTTCTAGTAGCTTATCAAGAACTGGTAGGGCCTGGGATTCAATGAAGTCGATTTTGTGCTCAACACCGGCTTTCTTTATGATTGGAAGCCCTATTTGCTCATATGTCTCACGATTCACATCTATGGCTACAATCTGCAGTACAACAAATTATGAGCTCAACGTGACAGGAAGAGCAGATTCAGATATTAGTAGTGAAGTGACAGACCTTGCCATCGTCAGGAATTGTAAGAGCAGTAAGGAGGAGAGAGTATCCGGTGAAAACACCAACTTCAATCGTTTTCTTTGCATCTATGAGCTTCAACAGCATGGCCATTAACTGACCTGCATCTGGTGCAGTAGCCATCCCAGCCCTGAAAACATACTAGCTAATTAAAAACCCTCCTCGAGAGTTTGATCAAGAAATGCTTGACTGTTTTCACTCACTCAACTGAAGTGTATGCCAAGTTCTAGCTTGGCTACAGGAAGCTCAATGAACTTAAAAAGCAGGCAATCTCACAACAAGTTCTAAGATATGAAGGATCATAACCTCGGGTGGCTGGCAGTGGCAGCTCTTAGCTCCTTGAGTGGCTCCGGTTCACGTGGATATATACTGGTCTCCAAGATATACTGTCACATTGACATTGTTAAAAAACAAGATTTAACAATTTTAAACAGAAACAGGCAAAGCAAAAGTTGAGGGAACCACGTTGTAACCTCATATAACTCGTCACTCTGCAGCAGTCCCTTCTTCACCAGATTCCCGTCCTTTTTAACGCCGTGCTCCATTTGCAAAGAGAAAGCAACTAGTCCAAGCAATCCTACAAATCCAACAGTTACGGACAGATTAATCGAAACTCGATGGACATGTTTGTACAATGGCAGAGATAGCACCACTGCAAAACTAAACTTCAATGGCACCAAAAATCCCAGAGTTTTGAATTTTTCAGCAACAAATTCCCACCTTTTGATCCTTTTAAAAATAAAAGAAAATTAATGAAAAGAGCTTGAAAACTTTGAGTTTTAACGAAAAACACAAAATGAAGAGTAAAGTGAATAACACTTGACTTTTAGCATAAAAATGTGATTTTTCGTTAAAATTTTCCGTTAAAGTTCCTCTTAAATAATCAATGAAGGCAGTCTATAAGGATCTTAAAATTCCAACATAAAACAAATTTCTACGAAGATATAAACTCATCAACTCCTATAAATTTCACACATCGATAAAAGCAATAGTCGGGAAAGGGAATTGAACCCGGGACCTCAAAAGAATGCTTTTAACCAACCGAACTACAAGTTAGTTGACTCGCACCAACTTTGATCAAGCTAAATAACCCACAACCCCGTTTGTCAGCTACTCATCAGTCTCAAACTTCCCATGATTCCGATTAGATTTCTTAGGCCACAAGTTTTCTGGTTTTTTTTCCCTTCATTTCTTCCTCAATTCTAATACTAGCCAATCTGTTCATAAAAACAATACAGCACAAAACTTTGCAGCCTCAACTTTTTTTTTAACAGAGAATTCCAGTGAAGAAAGAAAGAGAAGTACCCGATCCCGGTGATTAAAGTGAAGGCGGAGTCTTCCGTCTTTGGACTCTGAATTTTCAGCAGCGATGGTGAACCGAATCGACACCTCTCTGCCCCTCAACAAATCATCTATAAATAAAATATGCTTTGATGAGTTGGGAATTTCTAGTGGGTACTGAACTTATCTATTTGCTACCCCTTTTAAATTTTTTATTTTGAATGGAAGTTCCAATGAAGTTGGCCAAAAGAATCTTCACATTATAATAAGATCAAGGATCAATATTTACATATTTTCAATTCAGCAATTAATCCGTTTTATATGATGATGTCCGAAGTTTAAGGATCAATTCATCTAGACTGATTGAATCCAACAATCTCCATTAACTTATTTTTTTGGCTCACCACATAAAACCAACAACTCTTATTTCTTTTACACACCAATCAGTAACCCAGATGATTTGATCCCTAAGTTTCGGACACTAAGATCCGGAGCTTATCCAATTCCCAACAACCAAGGCACCAATTGGACCAAAATTCAAAGATCATTGCTCTAATTTTCTCAACTATAAAATGACAAATAACTTCAAAATGAGAGATTTTTCAGTATGCAGGGAATACAGTCCGGGTACATCAAGTGTAATAATACTATTAGTTAAAAATTTAACCAAAAAAATCAACCAATTATATTATGACATTATTTATACTAACCGTGTTTCCTACGCATTAAAAAATATCTCTTTCAAAAAGGGTTATGTCTACGAAATAAGGTTCTCCTACAGCCACAGCCACAAAGAGCCAATACAAATCTACAGACACAATCATAAAACAGACAAGTCGAATCACAATAAAACCAAGCACCATCAAAGCAAAGCAAACTCAACAGTAAAAGCTTGCTCATTATTCAATTTTTTTCACATATAGTTTGGTCCCAAGTAGCAATAATACAACCTTAATTTACGTATAATTTTCAATTATTTCACATATGGTTTGGTCCCAAGTAGCAATAGTACAACCCAATTTTCGTATAATTTGGCAGGTATAATTTACGTATAATTTAGCAATAGTACAGGACCTTAATTTACGTATAATTTTCAATTATTTCACATCGATGATTCTCAATCATGACTTCTCTTGATAATTTTGTAAATAGTAATTAAAGATGTAACCCAAGTTATGCAGAAGACTTGTTCATTAAGTATTCTATTTAACTTGATCAGCAAACGCGCCTGCAGATTGTGATCCCGTCACCCGTCGGAACATGGGAAATTTCGACACGAGCGTCAGCGGAAACCAATTCGTTAAACTTAATTGCACACTGCCGCCACTCCCTTTTGGCCTCCGGAACCTCCTCTTCCGGCCAAGCAACTGTTCCTCCCCAGAGTGTGTTATCGTACATTAACACCCCGCCAACCTTAATCAGTTTGATTAGCCTTTCGTGGTATAAAAGTACTAATATACCTTAATGACTAAAAACTTCTTGAATATTTTTTTTTTATTTTTTATTTTTTATTTTTTAAGTACATCAATATATTTGTTCTCCATTTGTTCTTAACCGTGAAAAAATGTAAGTGAATAATCGTGTTCATTAACAACACTTGGACAAAGCAGAGATCACTCAACAATACATTATTTCATTGAAACTCTTTCGAGTTCTGAAAGCATAAATATCAAATCTCCATTAGTCAAGGGAGATTGCCAAATCCCCGAGCTTTAGACATGTAAGGCTACATCTTTCAAGCAAGAATCAGTAAAGTCGACGACAAATTGTGATCCCATCACCCAAAGAAGCATGCGATATCTGGACACGAGGATCGGCTGCAAGTAACTTGTTAAGCTCGATTGTCGCCTGTTTGCCTGGTTTCATGAACTCCGGAATCAACTCATCAGGCATTACAACCGTTCCTCCCCAGAGGGTGTTATCATAGACAACTATACCACCCACCTTCAACAGCTTCATTAACATCTCATGGTAGTTCCAGTAGTTGAGCTTGTCGGCATCAATGAAAGCAAAGTCGAAACTTCCTTCGTTTTCATGCTGCAAACAAAACCACGAGAAAGCAAAAATATGTCACAACTATGGTTTTTCTTATTTCGGCTCAAGATTATGGTTGGAAACATAAAATACTTGCATTTTCTAGTAGCTTATCAAGAACCGGTAGGGCCTGGGATTCAATGAAGTCGATTTTGTGCTCAACACCGGCTTTCTTTATGATTGGAAGCCCTATTTGCTCATACGTCTCACGATTCACATCTATGGCTACAATCTGCAGTACAACAAATTATGAGCTCAACGTGACAGGAAGAGCAGATTCAGATATTAGTAGACCTTGCCATCGTCGGGAATTGTAAGAGCAGTGAGGAGGAGAGAGTATCCGGTGAAAACGCCAACTTCAATCGTTTTCTTTGCATCTACTAGCTTCAACAGCATGGCCATTAACTGACCTGCATCTGGTGCCGTAGCCATCCCAGCCCTGAAAACAAATTAGCTAATTAAAAACCCTCCTCAACAGTTTGATCAAGAAATGCTCGACAGTTTTCGCTCGCTTAGTTGAAGTGTATGCCAAGTTCTAGCTTGGCTTGGTAGCTTAATGAACTTAAAAAGCAGGCAATCTTATAACAAGTTCTGCTAAGATATGAAGGATCATAACCTCGGGTGGCTGGCGGTGGCTGCTCTAAGCACCTTGAGAGGCTCCAGTTCGTGTGGATACACACTAGTCTCCAAGATATACTGTCACGTTGACATTGCTGAAAAACAACATTCAACAAATTTAATCAGAAACAGGCAAGGCGAAAGTTGAGGGTACGGCGTTGTAACCTGATATAACTCGTCACTCTGCAGCAGTCCCTTCGTCTCTAGATTCCGGACCTTTTTGGCACTGTGCTCCATTTGCAAAGAGAAAGCAACTAGTCCAAGCAATTCTACAAATCCAACAGTTACGGACAGATTAATCGAAACTCGATGGACATGTTGTACAATGTAGAGAGGGCACCACTGCAAAACTGAACTTCAAAGGCACCAAAATCCCAAAGTTTTGAACTTTTGAGTAACAAATTACCACCACTTGATCCTTTTAAATTAACAATGAAGGCTCAACAGTCTATAAAATTTCTCTATAATCAAAATCAGACAACATAACATAACCTAACCCATCAACCCAATTCCACAAATTGATAAAAGCAATAGTGGGGAAAGGGATTTGAACCCCGGGATCTCGGAAAAATGCTCTAAACCAACCAAATTACAAGGCTGTTGACTCGCACCAACTTTGATCAAGCTAAATAACCCACATACCCATTTCTCGGCTACTAATCAATCTCAAAACTTCCCATGATTCCAATTAGACATCTTAGGCTACAAGTTTTCTGGGTTTTTTAAACAGAGAATACCAGTGAAGAAAGAGAGCATTACCCGATGATCAAAGGTGAAGGCCGAGTCTTCCGTCTTTGGACTTTGAATTTGCAGCAGCGATGGTGAACGAATCAACACCTCTCCAAATAAATATGTTTTTGATGAGTTGGGGATTTCTCCCGAGGCACCGGACCCACCCACCAACCACTGCTGACATATATTCCACCAACCGCTGTTGAGGAAAGTTGTACTGCCTGTCATTGGCATGAGCTTTTGGAAATGTACATTTCGGCAAGGCTGTGACAAATGAAAGTTGAGATGAACACGCTACTAGCTCGACATTAATTATTTGTTAAAGGACGAATTTTGTATCAGTAATATTGATATTCGTATGTGTAAAGCTTTGATGCATATTTTTCATTAAAATATTATGCGGCAATAACGTGCAACTACATATAAATAATTTGTCTTTAAAAAAAGAAAAACGAAAAGGTTAACTGCGGAATTTGAAACAATAAACATAAAATAAAGACCACGCACTTGTTCTACATTGAGTTTCAGTCTGAAACAATTTAGCTAACATTTCAAATGGCTTTGAGTGTGTGTATATATATATATATTTTTTTTTTTTTTCTTATAAAGGTGAAACTGCACTGATTTTTTTTATTATAAAAAATTGACTTTGTTACGGCAATCTACCATTTTCAGGGATCGAGAAAATTTACTGAGGTATTTCAACCTCCTTAACAATCATCGTGTGAATCATAAGCACTAAAAATCTAATTATAAAATAATCAATACAACTTCAGAAGAAAAACATACATCTACGACCCACAACCAGGCCAATACAAATATACTGAAACAAACATAAAATATACAAGACGAATCACAAAATGAACCAAGCACCACCAAAAGCAAAGCAAATTTTAGGCTTTGCTTTTTTTATTTCACATGTAGTTTGGTCCGAAGTAGCAACAATACAACCTTATTTTATATATATTTTTACGTATTGTTATTACTTCTATCGACCTTCAGATTAACATAATACTAAATATTTGACAATATAATTTTGTAAATATGGAACCCTAGTTATGCATAATACTTGCTTATCAAGTATTTTGTTCTACTAGATCAGCAAACGCGCCTGCAGATTGTGATCCCGTCGCCCAACGGAACCTGGGAAATTTCGACGCGAGCGTCAGCGGAAACCAATTCGTTAAACTCAATTGCACACCGCCGCCACTCCCTTTTGGCCTCCGGAACATCCTCTTCCGGCCAAGCAACTGTTCCTCCCCAGAGTGTGTTATCATACATTACCATCCCGCCAACCTTAATCAGTTTGATTAGCCTTTCGTGGTAGTTCCAGTAGTTGTTCTTGTCCGCGTCAACGAAAGCAAAGTCGAAACTCCCTTCCTTCTCTGGCTGCAGAAAAAACATGCATGAAGCAGTACCAATCTTCAAGTACAAGAAACTGAAAAGATAGAGTCAAAAACAAAGTTCAAGGAAGTGATTTCCGCACATGTCTTTTCTCCGCCTGCCACTCTTGTTATACAGAAGGAGAAAATGGGTGTGCAGTTATCACTTTCCGAAGTCTTAGAGTACTGAGTTTCTCGGCTTACGTCTTCTAAGAGTTTATCAAGAATTGGCATAGCTGGGGACTCAATGAAGTCGATTTTGCTTTCGACGCCAGCTTTTTTGATACTTGGCAACCCCATTTCGTATGCTTTTCGGTCGATGTCTATGGCCGTAATCTGCAAGGCATAATGTTTGCGGTAGGTAAACATACATCAGCTGAATTGGGGAGAGGTATGCACCAAGTACCAACCTTGCCATCATCAGGAATTGTGAGAGCCGTGAGGAGAAGAGAGTAGCCGGTAAAAACTCCTATTTCAATTGCCTTCTTTGGATTCACCAGCTTCAAGAGAAGGGCCATGAACTGACCGGAATCCGGTGAAGTGCTCATGAAAGCCCTGCACAGTAAAACTGTTAAATCCTAGATTGATCCGAGTGAAGCATAAAATGGTTCCACACAAGACAGCTACAACAACAACAACCAAGCCTTTCCCACTAAGTGGAGTGGGCTGTATGAATTCTAGAGTGTCATTGCTCTCGGTTTTGCGCCAATATTCTTTAATTTCACAGCTTTACTGCGCCTACATTTTGGTGTAATAGTTGGACATTAATCTGAAGACTTACATGGGGTGGTTTGAAGCAGCAATCCTCAGTTCCTTGAGAGCATTTGGTTCTCTTGGGTACACACTAGTTTTCAATATAAACTGCCACATGATTTAAACTCCAAGTTTAATTGTTAATTTTATGATTAGTAGACAAGTAATCTCGAATTAAGAAAACTACATATGGAGTTACCTCTTGTAACTTCTGGCTCTGCAATACAGTCGGATTACCGGCCGTAATCGTCTGCTTTTGCGTTTTCTCCATTGCTCTCCTGAAAATCCTCCCACAGAAAGAAGCAATTTTGAGCTTGTAACATTTTTTTGTTTTTCCTTTTTATAAACTTTTGTGCGTGGGTTTTGGCTCACAAGCTTTGTGTTTACTTTGTTAGGTAAAGCAGTTCTCACCCAGCTTCTTCGGTTGGGACCTCACGCACTTTACTGTCATCCTAGGAACATGCCATTGGAAACCGAACTGCTAGGGAAATGCGCCCGCCTCTTTGCACCCGAATTGTATTCCCGCCCCAAATTAGAGTAGTTTAGAATTCCGTAACGGTTTGTCAGAAAAATAATCAAACAACTTACAACTCGTAGATATCATCAGTATATTAGATCCAACTCAAACAACTTTCAACTCGTAGATATCATCAGTATATTAGATCCAACTCTCATTGGCCATTTACAACGAAAATTAACAAAGTCGGGGAAAAAGCTATACGTATTTATTACAGAACTCTCTTAACAAATGTAATCTCATCATATTTGCAATGGCTGGAAAATATAAGACTCAATTTCGACGCGAAGTAACGATACAGCTATCAACGCTTTATTTGACAATCATAAAAAATTCAAGCATATCAAAGAATAACAAAACCTGATGTGATCACATATCCTATATATATGCATGTGGTAAGAACTATGTTTACTGTCGATTCTTCCTAAGAGCCATAAACTTGGCGATTATGTCATCAGCGTCTGGAAGCTTCGGGTGGACATGAGAAGCTTTCTCCTTTGATGAACTCTCTGTAGAACCTGAGGACTTAGATGTTTCAATCTTTTGAGAAATTTCGGATGCCCTTGCTAATGGCTTTGAAGTCTCTACATGTGAGGCGGACCTCCTGGATTCCAGAACTGGTTTAGGCGCTGCTTGTTCTACTGCTGTTTGCCGCTCCTGTCTTCCTGGGCGCTCTAAACTCTTGGTCTGGGACGAGGGATTTGGTAGAGTCTCGGTGGCATATGAAGTCCTTGAAGAGGAGTTTCCAAATGACTTAGAAGTTTTTACATCTTCCGGTGAAGACCTCTTGGATTCTCGAATTGGTTTAGGAGCTGCTTGTTCTGCCGGTCTATGCCACTCCTGACTTCCTGGGCGCTCTGCGCTTCTGGTCTGGGACAAGGGCTTTGATAGACTTTCAGTGGCATATGAACCCCTTGACGAGGGGTTTCCATGTGACTTTGAAGTCTCCACAAGTGAGGATCTCTTGGACTCTGGCATTGGCTTAGGAACAACTTGTTCTACTGGTTTATGCCACTCTTGACTTCCTGGGCGTTCTGAGCTCTTGGTCTGGGACAACGGCTTTGGTAAAGCTTCATTGGAATTAGAACTCCTCAAAGAGGAGTTTCTGTTTGAATTTGAAGTCTCTACAGGCGAGACCCTCTTGGATTCTAGTACTGGTCCAGGAGCCGCTTGTTCTGCTGGTCTATTCCACTCCTGATCTGAGCTCTTGGTCTGGGACGAGGGCTTTAGTTGAATTTCAGTGGCATAGGAACTCTTTGATGAGGGTTTTCCATAGTCTGAAGTCCCTGACACGTCAGACACAACTGTTGTCTTTGAGCTAGAACTTCTAACAGAATTTGAAGATGGCTGTGTTCTTCTAGACAGTCTAGCACTCGGACGAGCATTGCTAGTGGAAATCTTTGTGAGAAGATCTTCCTCCGGCTCAATATCCTCTGAATCAAAGAATGAAAACGTTGATTTGGAGCTTGCCTTTACTTCAGGTCCCAAGTTTTTATTGAACGAGTCTTGGCTATTTCTAACAGTTCTATGTGACACTTCATCCTCTGAAGAATCATCATCAGAAGCCACATATGAGACGGGGGTTCTTGCACTCCGTTCCTGAATCAGTTTTATCGAGTCTTGGCTACTTCTAACAGTTCTATGGGACAATTCATCCTCTGAAGAATCATCATCAGAAGCCACATATGAGACGGGGGTTCGTGTGCTCCGTTCCTTGATCAGTCTTTTGCTCCCTTGCTCCCTTTCAGAGACAACAGAAGTCCTGACCGACCGAAAGAAGGAAGGTTGCTCAACCTTGGTATCTCCAGTATCTTGTTTGACAGACAAAGAGTTTCCTGATAGTTTCTTTGTATACGGCGGATGCCTTAAACCCTTATTTCGCAGCCCACCTGTCAACATCCCTAAGCTCAGCTCATTGTCAGTGTCTTCTACACAACTACATCCCTCTGAAATCTCACTATCCTTCATAGTTTGACGCAAATTTGATGCTTGAACATCGTCCCTGGCATTTGAATCTAATCCAGATTTCCAAGGCGTTACAGGTGGCTGACCAGTCGGCAATTCATCAAAATCATAGTTTCCCTCCTGGACCGTTCTATTTTCGACTCTTTGGCTTCTCTCAGGAGGCACTTCAGCAGATTCCAAATTACGAAAAGAAGGCAGTAACCCTGGCTTTCTGTTAGAACCCACATTTATCTCCTCCGAGGATGAAGATCCTAATGACCTATGACTTGCACTTTGGCTCTGCATAGGAGAAATTTTAGAAGCTGTGCTCTGGGCAAGCTTGTCTAACTCCTCTTCACTGTCTGAACTTGGGCCATCTGAAGCATCAAAAGCAACAGGCAACAAATCAGTTGGTTGTGGAGAGTCCATGGAACCTGCCAAATTTTCTGAAAAAACAGGAGGCAAGTGCTTCACCGATGAAGAACTTAATTGTGAACTGTACTTAAATTGTACTTCATCCGTCTGTTGTCTAGAGCTCCAAGGATCTAAATCTGCTGAAGGAGAGAATGAATTTCTATCAGGCGAAGGAAAAAACAAACTAGATTCTTGCCCCTTGTTGTCCTCCACCTCAAATTTACATTTATCATCGTCCGAACCAGAGTCATCAAAAACCAAAGCAGCATTTCCATAAGAATTTGTTTCCTTTGTGCTTTGGAAGATGTTAATATCGTTAACAAAAGACTCCTCAACAGAGCCATTTGAAACATTTTCATGGTCATTACTAAAATTTCTTGAATGAGAATGAGAGGAGGACCTCATAGATTGTTCTCCAGTCCTCATATCTTCCAAGTTCCCTCTTAAAACATCTTCTTGATCTTCACTACCAAAGCTTGAATTAGATCGGGAGGAAGGCCTACTAGATTTTTCTTCAGATCTCATACCACCAAAATAAGACACGTTATCAGGTGTGTTCCCAGTTTGCATCTCACTCCCATGCGTCACATCAGTGTTGCTTGACTGTCTCTTCATACTCACTTCTCCCATAGAATTAGACTGGGAGGACGGCCAATTAGATTTCTCTTCAGATCTCACATTGCCAAAATGCGAAATATTATCTGGTTTCACTCCACTTTGCATTTCACTTGCATGCACATTAGTGTTGCTAGACTGTCTCTTTGTACGCACTTCATCTGTGAAATCACGTTTCTCGGGCTCAGATGACTTATTTTGAGAATCTCGGTCTGCCATTTGGTGAGGATATCGATCTTGCATTTGGTGACTACTCGCAGAAGGAGCATTTGTGGAAGTTCGACTAGAAGCTAAGGAAGCTGACTGGCTAAACTTATCCCGTGATTCTGAAGAATGTTTTCTTGAAAGTTCAGCCGCTGCTCTGGCAGCCATACTTGCCATTTCTGCTGATTCAGCAGCTGCCTGTGCTGCAGAAGCAGCATCCTTAAAATGCATGTTCCAGCTCTGCCTACCCGGTGAAGAAGAGCTTCCATCCTCAGGAGACAAATGCCTATTTTCCATCCCATCATTTTGATTTCCTGTGTGGGAATGTCAAATTAAGAATGAGACGGAGAAGAAAATAAAAATACCACTTGTAAATAATAAACTTATTAAATCACCATCTTCCAATGACTATTAACGTACCTGAAGATCTCACTTCTGAATGAAATGAGCCAGATCTGGTTGCTTTGTTGGAAGAAACATTTGAAGAAGGAGAATCCTGAAAGTGAGGTGAAGATCTTGCATTCTGCTCGTTAAAGTTCGAGGGTGGATCATAATTCCCATAATTTTGAGGTGGAACCTGAGCATTAGAAGGTGCCTTGACATCATGATTAGGTGGAGATGGGCCAAGATAAGGTTCCGCAGGAATTCTACCAAAAGTATTTGGCCCATTCTGCTAAAATGTCAAAAAGTATATCAATAAACGGACGTGTCTTAAACAATGAAATGTAGTTCTAGTTCTATGTTATCTATGAATTATCAAGCAATGAATGAACCAGGCTAGAGGGGAATAAATCTTACCAGCAGGTCCTCTGGAGGCTTGAACTCTTTCTCTTCAAGTGATTCAGGATCCCATTTGACGTTATGTTCCTCTGCTATTGCAGCCAAGATTTTCATCTTCGCAGGGCCATCGGGTGATTTGGCAGATAACTTCTCCACTAACTGACACGATAACATATTAAAAAATGATCAATAAAACTAATCTACTGAGTGTTGACTTTTGACAAAGTCTCAACCATCTGCAATTGGCCCAGTTTTAGTTTCCATATAAAATTATCCAGGAAATTGCACAAGGTACATACCATGCGACTTACGCCACAATCTGGGCGCAATTCAACAGCGTTAGAGATAAACTCCTTTCCATATTTAGCTGTGAAATGCTTGCGAACATCCATGAGTTCTGGTATGTCTGCACATCTTGGAGATGCAAATACTACACTTGTAATTGCTTCCTTCAGATCAATGGGGCAATTTCTGTAAAAATATAAAACAAATCCTTAGTTGCAAAAACAGTAATATATGAATAAGCTATGAACCTATCATAAAATACACAATGTTAAAGGAAGCACTGACAAAGTACCATGTAACTGATGCATAACAAAATACTGCTAAATTTAAACATAAGAGCATATGAATGAATAAAAGATGCCAAAACGATTCAAGATTTAATGGATTTACATACTTTTGTGACTCAATCATAGGCAAGCGTGCAGCAATAAGCTCGCAATATATCTCGATAAGTTCGAATGCTGCCTTTGTCTTCTCTTCTCTGACCACATGTTCAACCTGAGATACAGGATTCACGTAAAAGTCAGCAAAAAAATGTATATTACCACACAGGAAACTCCAAAAAGTAGAGGCTGCTACTATAATCAGACATCAAATACAAACAGCCAGGGCAAGAAGTTCTGTTTTCTAATTCATTTCTTGGCCTTTCACGAGTGCACCGCCACACTTTAAATTGGCAAAACTGGGTTGCCTTGCCCGTTAAAACCATTTCAACCAACATAATTGAAAAACAAAACATATCAAGACCTTCCCAAAATGCAATATTCATGGAACAGGTCCTCCAAATTAAACAAACTAGTGAATAATGCAAAATCTAGTCGCTCTAGACTCGAAATCTATTCGCCATTAGAACAATTATTGTCAAAGCCAATAGGACCAAATCCATCAAGAAGCATAGTCTACCATACAAGACAAAACATTGAATTTAAAATCTGAAGCAAAGAAAAACCAAAAAAAAACAGAACTTCAATTGTAAATAGATATGAAATGATGATCAAAGACAAACCCGAATTCTCGCAGTCCGGTCCTGGCCAGTCTCAAGCAACTGGGCCAATTCCCTCCTCATCTGCTTCACCTGTGCATCCTTCTTGTTCTTCAATAGCTTTATCCGCGAAACCGCAAGCTTCAATGCCGTTTTGCTGCACCAGAAACCCGCCAAAATCAATCAATACAACAGTAAAATTTCAATAATTACACAATTTTCGATGACAAAGACTCAAGACTCTACAGTAAGTCAACCCGCGCAAAATCATCGCACAGTTACTCAATTATGTTCTAATTTTCCTCTCTCCACTCCAAAAATTCTCGGAAACCAAACAGGTCGTTAAAAATCATCCAAAAAACAAAAAGAGAAAAAAAAATTACCATTTGGCAGGCTTGAAGCTCCTGTGAAGCATGGTGGATTCAAGATTTGAGAACCTTCAAAACCGAAAGCTCTGAACTCGCAAAATTTATACGATTCTTTCTCGGAGCGTAAGAAATCGAGATGGCGTTTTGATTCGGGCGAAGCGTGTGAGGATACTATTATTACAAATTGGAAATCTCAAAATTGGGATTAGGAAAAAGGAAAGAGACGTGGATTTCTTAGAGAGGAAGGGACGTGGAAAATTGGAGATTGAAATTTCGCGGAAGTTTAATTTTTCCATGGGAAAGCTATGACTTGGTCGGAACCTTCCACTAAATCTCGCCATCAATCCTTTCAAATTTAATCAGATGGTTGAAATTATTATAATTTTTAAAGTAAATTTATAATTTTAACCGTTTGATCAAATTCTACAAACTCAAATTAACGAGAAGAATTACGTGGGAGATGTCTTTTCAAGTCTTGTCCTTGATCACACGGAAAATATAAAATGTGATTGAATTTGTGTGTGATGCGGTGCAGCATAAGGACAGTGAGGCCGTCTTTGGCTTTGACTAACTTACCCTTTTGTGTTTTTTTTTTTTTCAGTGTGAATAAAATAATTAAAGTCTTTGTCTTAATCTTTTTATTTTTTGGTAATAAACTCTATTTGTCTTTATTTTTTTTGTTCTAATCGATTGCCTTTTCTTTTTGTTTTTTCCTTTTTGTAAATTCCTTTTTCTTTCTTTCGAGGGTAACATTGTATTGAGCTCAATGTAGAGTTAAAAGGATGTGGACACAAGTGTAATTATGGATAAAAGTATCAGTGATGCAAATAATATAGTGACTGATATTATTTATGATATTGTGACAGCTAATCTTTCTGGTTAATAGATACGAGGATTAGATTTTGGGTTTTTTAATTAGCACTTTACATATTATTAAATACACCTCACATAAATATGTATTATTAAATCACTCATGTATTTTAACATGAAATGATTATTTAACCCCCTAAAATTTAAAAGAAATTGAATACACAAATTATTTACTAATATGAACCTTAACTCTAAATTGATTGTCTAAATCCGAACCCTAAAATCCTAAAACCCGTAATTGACAAAAACCTCCAAATTGACAGAAACCTAAACCCTAAAAATAAAAAAAATGTTATGGATTCGTAACCAGACGTACTTCATTATGAATTTTATAAGAACTACAACATTTTTTTTGTTATCAAAACCTATAACAACTCCAAAACAAATTTTCGATTTCTCAAAAAAAAAAAAAATCAATTATAATTTAAACAAATTTTTCTCTAAGTGGTAAGCTTGACAGTTGGCACGACTTTCTTTTAAGTTTTATACAGTAAAAAGAATTGAACCCATTATAATTTTGAAAAAAAAATAAAAATTCACCCATGTCCGATCATTCTTTTTTGGGTCAAAATTTTGTGAGATTGATTCTAGAGGAGTAACAAAGAAGGATACAAATTTTGGATTTTTGCTCTACCAGTAAAATAAACCAACAATCAAATGTCATATAGTCGACCTCATAATTAGCATTTACATGTTTAGTAAGAGTTTTGAAATTTGGAGGTGTGGTGAGAATGTTGAATGTATGTGAAGAATGTGGGGTGTATGTAGAAAGTTTGGGGTGTGAGTGAAGGTAATATAGGAAAGTATGTAGGGTGTAGTAAGATAAATTTTGATTGAAAAGTAGATGTGAGGTATATTCAATAATATGTAGGATGTTAATAAAACTAACCCTTAAAAGATTTTTCAGCTTCACAAGTATCATTATCTTAAAAAAATATTATCAATCATCAATCAATATATATTCGTGTATCGACAAATATTTTAATATTTGAGTGCATTACAAGTAAACAAATATCGTAAACGATGCATATGGTTTTGATTTGAGGAGGCACTTAAAGTTGGAAGTGGAAGAATGTGACATATGCTAACGCTAAAAAGGAATCATGGAATCCATGTGGATGGACAGATCGCTACAATTATTATAAGCACTCCCTATTACTGTCTTCGAGAGATTTTTCAGTGCATCGAACACACGGTCCGGTACATAAAATGTTATAATACAATTTATTGAAAACATTAAAAAAAAAATTAACTAATTGTATCATGACACTTGATGTACTGATCATATTCCTGACACATTGACTTGACACATTGACTTGAATTTGTCCTTAGGTTACAAAGACTTAAATGCAAATGGTTCGCTTTTCCATTAATTTGTAAAATATAGTTAAAAGATTCTGAAACTTTACCAATCTTTTTTATATGCACAAGAAGGAAGCTTCCTGATTATTTAATTAATTAATTATATGATGAAATTGGAGTATAACTGGTCCAGCAGAATTAGGCTCATCTCAACTTCTTAAGGTAGCTGACCTACCAACTGCACGTAGCCTAACTCCTAACCTACAAATTTTGAATTTTGTTACTTGTCATGGCATTGGTGTCATTCACAATAGTCAATAGTCTCATATGAGTCCTTTTTTGTTGTGTTCGCACTTGTTACAGTCTCTCACATATAAGCTCATGTGTCACTTGCATAATAAAACATATGCGAGAGAAGCATATGGTGTAGGAAAGTTTTCTCCACTCAACTCCCTCATATGAGTTGAGATATAAGTCAAGCATCAGGAGACTAGCATACAACCGGGAATATATTTTCATATACGGTACTTCATGCGGTTCTTTTCTATCACTTGTTGCGTGATGAGAAGAGATACATAAAAAATGAGATATCTCCGGGACAGCCAAGAATCCGCAGACAAACACCACTTTGACTTTTCAAAGAATAGAGCCAACTTGTGAGCAAGAATTCACCAAGTGGGATGGACAAGTTAGAATGCTAGCTAGATATTTCATACAATATTACAAGCCATCTAACTGCAGAATGTGCCCGATTTAAATAATAATCCCAGCAAAAGTTGTTGCTTGTGTGCTTTCAGGTGGGCACCAACTTTCTTCTGTACAATATATACAACAGCAGGCACATCACTAATCCAACCTTCTCATGGGATTTTACATTCGTCATAATCTCAGTCCGTGCGGAAAAACTTACCTGCAGCATGTTGAATGCAACATTGTCTCGGTCTCTCTTCTCACGTGCCAATCACAAGAAGTTCGCGACACTTCAAGAAATATTGGTAGTCATATGAGCATTGCTGGTGGAAATCTTTCTAGGATGATCTTCCTCAGCCTCACTATCATCTGAGTTAAAGTAAGCAAACAAGGAGCTTGAGTTCGTCTTCATTTCAGAGGCCTGGAGACCAAGCTTCCACTTAGTTCCACTTCCAAGATAAACCTAAATACCGACCAAGATAACATTGTTCTGGACATAACCACAAAATTATCACACAAAAAAAAAAAATCAGAGCGAATCCAACTCGCTTTCTATACATTATAAACAACCTAAGAAAAAGAATTTTTCGGGGTAACCAATTGTTGAATTCATGTCAATAACCACAGAGTTGTAGAATAAGAAACAATTGTAAAAACGAAGGTATTAGAGTCAGTAACGCAATACATAATCAGGTAGATGTAGATCCGAGGATCCATTTTCTCGATCATAGTTAGTTCATTTCTGTCAAATGAGTTTCACTCCCACTTTTCGGGTGTTGGAGATAAATTGTAAGTAGTGTATTCTACTCCTGGGCAATGTCTCTCTTCTTCGGCAAATCACAGTTCAAGCTTTGAGTTACCAAACTGGCTCAGTAAGATAGCCAAATCCATACCCTGTACCATAGTAGGCACAGCGGTATCATAAGGACACTGCTTAGAAAATCCAACCTTCCCAGATTTATGTACTTTCTTTATGCAGCGCTTGAACTTCTCATGGCATTTAATGTCGGTCATACCTATAAAAGAACATATTACTAGAATCAGAGAACTTTCATCTACAATCATCCATATACAGACCAGCAATAAAATGGTAAGAACAAAAGACTGTAAGTGCACAGTTCACGACGAACTGCCCAAGCATTGTAGTGTCTACTGTATAACCTATTCAACTTACATTTGCCCAAGTTGTCTTCCATTTGTTAATTATAGGTTTGGTAGTTATAAATTGGGTATTGCTGGTTGCACCAGACAGCCAACATGTCAACCCACCAATAATGCCCTCAAGTATAAAGTACCTTCTCACGGGGAAATATCCCCGCTCTCACTATCTCATTAATCAAGAGGATATATCCTTCTTCAGTGTAAGTTATTCTCCCGAGGGATAGGAGCTCACGGGGATATATCATATATTCCCACTCTCCATATCTTATAGCGGAGCAGGCCTAGAATTTAACCAAGTAAAAGTTGGTTTTCGTTCATGATTTTGTATTCTTCGGCAAAATAACCACATAACTGCAGCAAAGCGAAAAACTCCGACACTCGAATCATTAAAAAAAAAATGGTACTTTATACTTCCAAAATTCGAACAAAACAAAAATTGAAGTAAAATTGTTACCTTTTTTGCCAACACAATCGTCATGAATCTTGCAGCAAGCATCAAGATCATCGCAGGGCTGCTCTCCCGGGCAGCCGGTCCACCCTACCCCGCAGTACTTCCCGTATCGAATCCCAACCGCTAAATTTACAAACATCAACACGAATAAAACAAATAATTAAAATCAAATATAAATTTTAAATTAATAACGAAACAAAGTTGAGTTTCGAGAAATTAAAGAGTAAGTATAGTGATTGAGCTTACAATTACAGTTCTCCGCCACGCAGATCCGGCTGCAAGTCACCTGAAAGTTCCAGAAGCCTCATTTTACAAACAATTGACTCAAAATTTTCTTCCAAATTTGTGGGAAGAGATGATATTTACCTCGGAATCATTGTTGGAACAGTGGGCGACGACGGCGAAGGAGAAGATAACGACGGAAAATGCGGCGGCGAACCTTGTCATGCGACGGAGGCTGGCGTCTCGCGACATTGACGACATTGTTGTCGCTCGCGTTTTAGCTTTTGCGCTCAACGATATTACCAGAAATTGAATCCCTCGGCGCCTTCGCCCTCGAAGCGTTTCCGCGTAATATAGTTTTGTCGGTTTCTCATTCGCGGGAATGACGTCGTCTGATTTTACTGAAATACCCTTCTCTGGTCGCTGCCGTTTTAATTATTATTTTTGTTTTAGAATAAAAATAAATTTTCTAATAAGAGAACTTTCCTCGATTGTATTCAATTTTGTTTTGGGAGATAATTTATGAATATGTATTCATAAAATAAATTACAAGAAATTAAAATGTTATTAGCATTTCGAAATAGTCATTATGGTCTTTTCATTTTTTGTAACAAAAACTACACCGAACGGTGAACTAAACCATACAATAGACCATCAATAATCTCGTATCGAACCCATTAAAACCTATAGTACTACATGGGATAGGATAGCCAAACGTGAAAATTAGGAACCGAAAATGTAAGGCAAAAGTAAATTGGTCGGTTTCCGACTAACTTTCCGTTCAAACAATTGGGGCTCGACGCCCCCGTTTTCTTGATCAAGCCTGGACAAGGGTGAGCTACTCCACAAGAAATCTGGATACAAAGCTCCATTGATGGATAGAAAGGGTGAATCCAATCGGAATTGTGAAGTATTATCATCATTCATGATTAACCGAACAATATCACATTCAAGTTACTTTCAAATACATTTGATTATTATGGCTGTCAAACTAGCCCGCCGATTTCTCAGCTTCAAAAATTCGTCTAGGAAAACAAAAAATTGCAAGTACAGTGCCCGCGGTTCAGATCAACCCCAAATGACGAGAGAGGCTTACCTGTGCAATCCCTAGAAACATTTTACCATATGGTTACTCTTAGACGTAGTAGCCGGTGAAAGTAAATCCCCTTCCCACGATCTCACCTGCACAAAACCATGCAAAGCACTCCAGCCCAAACAAAGCAGCAATTCCAGCATCTTCAACCTTCACCTCCTTCCTGTTCTTCCACAAATGCTTGACGTAATCAACTTCCTTCCAGAATGACTCAGTACGACCAGGAATACTGTACGGAGTGGAAATGAGTCAGATATAGTAATACAACTAAGATGTCGTTGCAACGAAAAAGAAAGAAAAAAGATGCGGTATTAGATGCATTCTGAATGATGGTTTCACAGTTGCAGAAATATAGCCAAGCCCTTTGAAAATCACAATAAAAAAGATTGTAATTCAAGCACGTATCCAAATTATTCAGACTATTGTAATACGTTCTAGTGCCATGTCCTGGAAGCAAATTGATGACTGAATACCCGGTGCTAGACTATATGCAACACGAGCAACACAGACCTCACCCAGTTTCTAAAGCAATTGAACACTTCTAAAAACTTATTAGCACAAAGGAATAGGAGCGAAGACAATGCGCTTTTCTAAGCTTTTTCACAGAGCACATTTATTATGGAAAAAAATAGAAAATTAAATGGAGGCCCAATCTACATACTTCTCCTTCAATTAAAACACCTGCATCAACATCAAATTCAAGCTTTGGAGCTTTAAAAAGTTGCTTGCTTTTCTTTCGCCTCAAAAGAAAAGCTACTTAGAGAAGATAAATGGAACAATTAAAACATCTGCATCAACATCAAATTCAAGCTTTGGAGCTTTAAAAAGTTGCTTGCTTTTTCGTCTCAAAAGAAACGCTACTTAGAGAAGATAAATGGAAGAAATCTAATAGGCAAACATGTATTAAGATGTAAATAAAACATTTTCTTCATGCAGTTATATATTTTGATCCTAATGCTGGCAAGAGTGGCTCAGAAATCATCTACCCTATGATACATTTTAGTGACCACGATCAGGCTTTTTAGGAGGTAAAAAATGTGCTGAAACTTTCAAAATAAGGCTGTGAGATAATGGAACATATTGTCTACAAGGATGCAGCAAAGTACTAGCAGAATTAAATCAAGAAGAGCATTCAGTCAACATATATGAGACTTCTTTAATGGTCTTCAATCTACAACTCATAGCAGACGCAGCCAAGTAATAACTAAATTCAGTCCGTAAACAGAAAAGGTTTGGAAATATAACCTAGCAAGTCGAGTGTAAAGCAATTGCTTGGACAACTCGTTGCACTTCTCCACGGTTGGTGGGTGTTGAATGTACTGCTTGTTCTCCTCTAACAACTGCTTGTAGTAGGTACTTCCATACTTGGACACCAATTGTGTTGCTTGACTAGCCTTAGATTGCAACTGACGCAACTTCGATGCCATTGATGCCCAAATCAATCCTGAGTTCACAATACAACCAATTACATTACACAATGATCATAAATTAGCCCCAAAACTAAGTAAACCAACTATAACTTAACAAAAATAAGTAATCTCACCACCAAAAATAAAAATTTCATCATTTTGCAAGGACAATAAACCCATTGCCTTTCTTTGACATTAGCATTAATCATAAGTTCTATCGGCCTCAAAAATGAAATTTGACAATTGGGTATTGAGCTAAAACCCTAACCATCCAGATTCAAACAAAATTAAATCAGCAGTAAACTTCAAACGCTCAAAAAAATCAAATATTTTCATCTGGGTCTAAAACCCCACCTAAAACACACAGATGTTCATGCTCCAATTACAAAATCAGAGCGAAACACCAAAAGGGTCAGTACTAAAATCGCAAGATCTAAACAAACAAAAAAAGCTGAAAAGCCATAAGAAAAATCAACAGATGGTGAATTGAAGAACGGAGAGAAAATCTGAAGGGGGTTTACCTTCGCGTTCGTGCTCTTGGATTCGAATGCAAATCCAAAGAGAGAGAGGGGAGAGTTAGACTGTTGAGTCCTTCGCTTCTCCTCGTGCCGCGGAGCGGTATGCGTGCTTATGGTCGAGAGGGCATGCGTTTGAGACCAGAGGTTTTATCATTTGGGCTTTTTGCTTTCTATTGAGGGTGTTACAGTAATTCTGCGAAAAATGTGGGCTTTCGTTTTGCCATCTCAGCTAGCATAGACTGAATCATTTTATCCATCTTGATGGGCCCATTTTAGAATGTCCAAGGCCCATTTTCTCAAGAAAAAAAATATCGCCTTTTGCCAACTTTCTAACTTTTTAAGGTGGTGTACCACATCATGAGTTTGCCAAGGAGAAAATCAATGACAACGATGTTTGCCAATGTCGATGCCCATGCCAACGCAAAGTTTCAATGTCAATAACAATGTGAAGCTTCAATACCAATGACAATATAAACTTACAAATAGATTGCTGATGTTGAATTGAAGATGACACATATCGACATTTCTCTTAAATCAAGAACAAGTACCCAATGTGTGTCCAAGCCAAGCATCACGTTAGTTTCATGATAGACAATCCTCCTAGATCAAGCATTCGCGGCTAATGCTTTTTGCCTACTTTTCCAACACTTGTCAAACTTATGGTGGTATACCACATCATAAGTTTGCCAAAGAGAAAATCAATGATGATGATGTTTTCTGTCGATGCCCAAGCCAATGCAAAGTTTCAAAGTCAATACCAATGTAAACATCCAATACCAATGACAATGCAAACTTACAAATTGACTGCTAATGTGAGCTATAAACAAACAAACAAGCTGACGTGAATTGAAGATTGCGCATATCAACATTCATCCTAGACCAAGCATAAGTAGACAATGTAGGTCCAAGCCAAGCATCACCTCTAGTGTCATGATCGACAATCATCCTAGACCAAGCATTCGCGGCTAATGTTTGCCCAACCGATCTTTTACAACAACAGCTTGAGAACTCCAGTAAGACACTATCAAGAAACCAAGAATTTCTTCAGTAAAAGAACACTAGCAAAAAGAAGTTGAACCAATTAACCCAAGAAAAAAAAACAAAATTGACACATGAAAACAAGAACAAGGAAAAAATAGAAACAGAAACCCAAGTAGAAAATGAACCTACGACAAACTCTTACGAAAATCTACGGTTTAGAACTCGAGACACTAAACCAAGGATAAAACATAAGAGGCGAAGAAGCAAGAAACAAACCGATACTAAACAAGAGCAGATTGAACTAGATGGATCCAACTCAGTTTGATACCATGCATGTTAACAAATGAAAGGACAAAAAGATGAAAAACTAATTACGAACTCTAATTATTATTCCTTTGACTAAAACAAAAAAGAATGACTACAAATTGTCAAGACGGCTACATAAAGACTAAATATTTTAAGACGGCTACCTAATTTTAAACAAACAAAGCGATCTTGAACTCGAATAACAAATATTAAGCAATCATAATCTAAAAAAAAAAACCCCTAATACAAAGAGTACCCTAACATAATTGTAAGGATCTGAGATATAATTATAAATATACTAAAAAAAGCCCCTAATACAAAGAGTACCCTAAAAAAAACCCTAAATCAGAGAGTACCCTAACAAATAAATACTAAGCAATCATAATAATCTTTTAAGACGGCTACCTAATTGTAAGTATTCTGAGATCAATTGGCTATTCATCTGCAGGTATATATATTGTTCAATAAAAAGAGTTGTATATCCATAGACGAGTGAATTCCTTTACTTTCTGTGCACATGATCAAGGGAGTGACCACATTAACCCATGAAAGGAAAGATTCACAGAGGTATTTCAGTATTTTCTGACCACCATTATGTGCGTCAGAAATCGAACTCATGATTTGTCGTGTGAAATACGAACTGAAATTTGTCTGGCAAACGTTTTAATTTTTTTATTAATTCTTGACTTAAATATTAACTAAAAATGAACGTACTCAAGCATCACATGATAGGAAGTTAACAACATTGTACACCATACGTATAATACATGCTAAAAGACATAGTAATCACGTACACCATTATATCATGTACGTAAGTATTCATTTACATGCTAATTAAAATATTTAAACCTGGCCGGCTCAACCCTAATGGCCAAATGCCCCTATTGTACGAGAAAGGTTGGCATGAAGTCTTTTCATGGAAATATAATTCTTGCTTCTTGCAGTACCTTAAAGTAAAAAAAAGTTAGAATATATAAGGTTTTATATCAAAGGTTGGCATTCAAGGGATATGTAAGAGCAATTTTCTCACATTGCACCTTATGGTTTTATAATTGTATCAATTTTCTCACGTTGTACTTTAAGATTTTGTAATTGTATCAATTTAATGAGTTTTTTTAGTCAATTTGATACAAATGTGTCTTACATATCAACCCAATTACGGGTTTCATGCTCATATCGTCAATTTTATGAAGGTTCAAATAATTCGTTAGACAAAAACCATAAATTGATATAGTTTTAAAAATTTCGTGTCTAATGTGAAAAAGTTAGAACCTTGTGACCTGCTAATTTGAAAATAACCCCAAACCTAGCTAAAGGGTGTAAAATGTAGTTAGACCTATTTTTTATTTTTTTATTTTTTAAATATAGCTCTCACTAATCTAATACTTGAAACATTATGAAGTAGCTTGATTAAGGGAGTGATTGATCCAATCCCGAATTAGCTTGATTAAGGGAGTGATTGATCCAATCCCATTCTTATTCATATTTTCCCCTCTTTCACTAACTTCTGGGTTCCATAGACTTCTCTCATTTCAAGTAGCATATATATCATCAAATTTACGATTTTCTTGATTTCAAGTAAGTACGTAACAAGTCATGAAATCATAATAATAGACATAATCTTGGATATAAGCATTAAACAAATATAAAAATGAATCCTAAAAAGAGAATATCCATAATTATTTTCAGTAGCTAGTTGATACACCAACATTTTATAATTATGCCAACCTTCTAGAGATACCCTAGCTTTTTTTTGGCAACTAGATATATGCCCTAGCTAGGTCTTTATTTCTTCATTTCAGGCTCGTATTTCATAGTGTACGTTCTAGATTCGATTTCTAACGCTGGTAAACCACACGATGGTTGTCAGAGGAGGCTGAACTGACTTGGTGAATTTTCCCAGCCCCAAAAGGGTGGTTCCTTCCTCTAGTTTTTTTTCTTATATACTATTGCGTCTTTTGAACGAAATATATACCATCACGATTGAATAATTTGATTGTGATCATTTGTGGACCATTGCTCGATATGGCAATTGGCAGTGCGACTATCACGGCACTGACAGCTTTGCACTTTACAGCATTCGTCGATCGATAGTCGACTTTCAATATATATAAATTAAAAGAACTCAGCTGAGACATGATGAAACTTGTTCAACGTTCATGGCAGACTTTAATCAAATGTAGTAGTTGGCTAAATTGGTTATTATATGGATCTCCATGCTTACTTGGCGGCTGATGATTGCCATCGTGAGCCACATGGGGATGATCTGGCGGACTGTGATTGGTGAGTTTTGTGGGGTTTGGTGTAACCGTGTCTGTGTGTGTCAAGATATATTGTCAACAAGCAACTCTGCTACGGAGGAGAAATCCCAACCATTATATTCACACTAAACCCTAGAAATGAATAGATCAAATTAAATGATGAAAAACAAATATTGATGCTAGATCAAATGAGAAACAAAGCCGGCCCTGAGAATTTGGGGGTTCTAGGCGAGCTTTCAAAGTAAAGCCCTAGAGTTCTTTGACCTTCGTCTTTGTACAATGATATGCATAAAAAAAAAAAAATTCGCTAAATACATGAAAAATCTATTTTTTTCATCAAATATCATTAAAATTTAATATCAAAAGAAGAAAGATCGATATACAAACATTACTTAAATATTACGTACAATTCTTGTGTTTTTAGACGAAAATGTACTAATTAAGTTTACATAATCTAATTTTTCAACCAATTTTTTTTCAATTCCTATGATTTTATTTTTTTGATATTTTAATTGAATTTGAATTGTGTGTGTGTATATATATATATGTATATATGTATGTATGTATATATATATATATATATATATATATAGGAAGCTTTTAAGGGAAGGGATCCCCATTTTTCAAAAAAAATGGGATCCTCTTGACCGTTAGATTTAGCTTTAATAAAATCCTGTGGTTGAGATTTTGTGGCTTGTGATTTAATCTCAGCCACATAATATTATTAATCTCAGCCACATAATTTCATTTTGTGGCCTGTGTATATATATACATACATATATATATATATATATATATATATAATGGGGACACACTCTTGACCATTAGATTTGACTTTAATGAAATTTTATGGCTGAGATTAAATCACATGCCACATAATCTCAACCACAGGATTTCATTAAAGCCAAATTTAATGGTCAAGAGGATGTCCTCATTTTTTTTGAAAAATGGGGATCCCTTCCCTTAAGGGTTTCTTTTATATATAGGAAGCTTTTAAGGGAAGGGATCCCTTTTTTTTTTTTTTTTTTTTTTTATAACAATGGGGATTAATTGTGGAGTCCACACCAAATCAAACTTTAACGATCCAAACTATCTATTTTTCAAGTTGCACATCATAGATCATCCTTGCAAAGTATTAGCCAAATCGGAAATGTTTAAGACATCTAATTGAGTTCAAAGAAATTAACAAATACTTTGTTATATAAAAAACAATGAAATTTTATCTTGGTAATTAAATAGGCAAATGGTTTCAGATTGAATTGAATTTTTGTAAGGGTGATCTATGAAATGAGACTTATAAAATAGACATTCGAATCGTTGAAGTTCGATGTGGAGTGGGCCCCACACCTAATCTCCATTTTTTTCAAAAAATGAGTATCCCTTTGCATAAAAGGGCATGTGTGTGTGTGTGTTTAGGAGCCCTAGGTGAGCACCTACTTTGGCCACTCTCAAAGCCGGCCTTGATGAAAAACATAGTTGAATTGGTGAGGATGTTTTGTGGAGAGAAACCCTAACCACATTGAATCATCCTGAATAGAGTAGGAAAAATTAATGTGACATTAACATGAAATAGTCGGCATGATGTTGAGTTTCTCACAGAAAGACGACAATTCTATATTATTAAGAGGAGAAAAAAAAATACAAAAGACTTATCGTGGAGTGTCGTTGTTCCCATGTATATGAAATGACATTATCATTATGGTCGACAGATATAAAATGATGTTTTTGAATTTGACTTCCCTGAAATTCAACCAATTAACAATTCACGTACACTTTTCATACATATATGTTTAATTTATGGTTAGCCCTGAAATGAAAGACCAATTCGTAGATATATAATATCTCAATGGAAGACAGTGTGATGAAAAATGCTTGAAAGCTGATCATGAAATAGATTGAATCTTTACTTAATATGCACAAATGGCTACTGTATTAAAGTCAAATGATATGGCATAATAAATATTAACTTAATTTATCATATGATAATGCATGAGTCTTTATTTTTTGTCAATATGTAATGATGTGTCTAGTTCTTGACCAACTAATTAGTCCCACACACATATATATATATGTGGATTTAGTCAAATTTGTTAGACTTTACTCTGAAATTGGGGTTTCACCATAAAACTAATTGACAATATGAGAAATAGTCTAACCTCTTATAAGCTATTGCATGATTTGGTCCTCACCGATGTCGAACTTTGTCCGCACATTCTCACACTTTCTGCACTCGAGTGCAAATCTTCCTCTTCATAATTTAGACTAATTTAATGTAAATTATTGTTTTATTTTTTAAATAATAATAAATAAATAAACTATAATTACACTACATAATTCTCTTGATGTTATCTCTGTGTTTGATGTGCATCATTTCTGGATCTCCCATTGATTTTCACATATATGATAATATTTCATGGCTTCAATCAAATTATCAAATTATGGAGATTACGATTAGGTCATTTTATATGAGATCCTCTATGGATTTCTGTGTCTGGGATCGGCAGACTCAGAGATACGGACCACTGATTTTAAACTCTACGGCCCCCATTAGCTCATTATACTAGCCCACCTTACACAAATTAAAGATCTGCATGTCTCTCTCCCTCCTTTGAACGACCTTGAATCTCTGAATCCGTGGGCTCCGAATTTCAAGATCCGAAGACTATCTCGATTCATTAATATTATGCTATTGTGTGTGTGTGTGTGTGTGTGTGTGTGTGTGTGTTGGTCTGCTCAAATGTGTATCAAATGGTATCATGTGGTGGACCAGCCATTTGGTGAAGCATGGTGCACAATGCTTATAAATATTAAGAAAATCATATCTTAATTAATTAACAACTACATCTTGTTTGTTAAAATGATAAACCCTAGCTACTACATCTTAATCACGTACGCGCGCAAGGTAGTGTACGAGCAGGATATGACATTATTAATAGAACCCGGATCTTTTTCATGATAATCGGAAAGCAACTTAATTAAGCGGAGTTTGTCATTGTCATGTGTTCCTTGCTGCTTTGATTAAAGGTAATTTGGTCTCTAATCTCTTTAGTTGTTAATATTCTCGACCCCACATTACTGTATTTTAAAAAAATCGTACTTTTTAGAAAATAGAATGCACTTTTAGTGTAATTGAATGTATGAATAATTAAAAACTGAAAATATATTACTTTTACAACTTGATTTTCTGTGAAACTTGCTTTTCCAAGCAAGAAAACAAGGATGTTATTCATCCAATATGATCTACACTATGTGTATGTAATGAGACAAAATTCCAGTTCCTGATGCTAGATTTTGTACTCTTTAGATTCAAAATGGGAGAACCATTCAAAAACCTAAAAGGAACATTAAAGAGAGAAAACTAGATTAATTCCTGCTTCTCTTTCTTTGTTCCATAAAATTATGTATTCGCTTAAGAGCAACTTCAAGTGTCTGCTCACTCATGTTTGCAAAACAAACCCTAAACCAGCCTGGTTCAGAGCAGTGGCATGAAGAACCAGGAGATATATTTAGCTTCACTTCATACAGCATAGAGTCCCAAAGAGCCAATTCACCTTCTCTTGTTGGTTTCTCCAAAAGTGGACTTAAATTCATCCAGCAAAACAACCCGGCATTGCCTGTCAAACACTCAATCCCCGATTTCTTCAAACCCTCGATCATCATGTCGTATCTCTTCCTCAGTCTCTCTCTATTTGTCTTTATGTAATTTTCAGTGAATTCCTTCTCAGACAACATGGAAGCCAAGAGATGTTGTGTCTGAGAAGATATCAGGGTGAAGCTAGACATCCTTCTTGCTGTTGTCACAACCTTGTCGTTGTAAGAGTACACGGTGCCAATACGAAAACCCGGAAGGCCTAGGTCTTTAGAGAGGCTATAAACTATGTGGACTCTTTCTGCATCCTTGTACTGCCTGTCTTCAAGAATCTCTGCAATGCTTATGAACTCGGTGGATGAGAAGGCAGAGCCCGAGTAAATTTCATCAGATACAAGATGGATGTTTTCCCGGGTGACAAAATCAAGAATCTCTTCAAGGACTGCCCTTTGGACTGTTGCACCTAAAGGGTTGGAAGGATTTGTGATGAGTACACCTCTCACTCTCATGTTCTTGGCTTCCGCCTCTTTGTATGCAGCATCCAAAGCTTGAGGAGTGATTTGGAAATTGTTTGAGCTGCCACAGTGGATTGGCACAATATTCACACCAGTCCTCCACCTCAAATCTCTATCAAATCTGTAAAACAAAATTTGAGTTGGCATAATTAGTTTTTGACACTTTGACAAAATAATGCCAGACTGTCTGACTAGGGAACATTTTTGTAACTCTGAATGGCATTAAGTTTGAGTAGTGGAGGAGTATTCTTACCCTGGATAGTATGGGGTTGGAACAAGCAAAGCATCACCAGGATCAGCTATAATGAAAGTTAATAGCTCATTGGCTGCAGTTGCTCCTGCAGTTAGGACTATTCTATCAGGGTCAAATTTGGCTCTTCCTCCTCTTATTTGTTCCATGAAACTTGCCATTGCCTTTCTGAAAGACAAAAGACCATGGTAATCTTGAAACAAGGCATTTTCTCTAAAGCCAGACACTCCTTTTGATGCCTTTGCTCCCCAGTTGGAAGCTTCTGAATGCTCTTTCAAGTATTTTTCCAACACATCGAATGAAACCTGTTCAATAAAAAAAAAATATATTAGGTCACAATTCTTAAATAAAAAACATATTAGTATTTTCTTCTTCTCGGTTTTGTTGAGCACTACACCCTATCAATAAAATTCTCTCGTACCACCAAGGTTTCTTTAAAATAAAAAATAAAAAAAAAAAAAAAAAAAAAAGCAATCTTCTTCTTCTGGATTTTGTTGAGCACTTACTTGATTCTCAGCCAGTCCCATCTGTATGACTCCTGATGGGTTGCTTGATTCATCGTAAGGGTTTTCGTCATATGCTTTCCAGCCTGCAAAGTATGGAGAGTCTTCTCCATGAGTATCAGAAACAGCTATTTTTGATAGCTCAACGGAAGGCTGCTGCTGCTGCTCAATCTTTATACCCATGGATGCTAGCTCTGTACCGGGATTAATTTTCGGGCTTATCTTGATTTTCTAGGACAAGGATTTTCTTTTGAGGAAGCTGAAATGACAAAGGGAAGTGAGAAAAGAGAAGAGAGAGCTGAATGAAACCATCTCAAAAGGCCTCTTATATATAGGAAGAGAAGGGTTGAGAGCTCTGAGATACAAAAAGGGCCCCCCCTTCTATTTATATATATACAATGTTTGGTCAGTCCGTAATTTGACCAAGCTTTCTTGATCTCAATGATCCTAAATCATACAGATCGAATATGCTAATTAATATGGTAGTTGTCTTCATAATTTGCTTTAGAATAAAGGTGGCTGTTAAAGCGTTGTTATTAACATTTTAAAACAGTTACTATGCAATATCTTCATTTGAAATTACTGTCTTTTAAAACGTTAATAACAATTTGTTACATATATAAATTTCAAATGAATGTCGATACTTCTAATCAATCAAATTGTTGTTTCAAATGGAATGGTTTTGTAGTTAAATTGTTGAGCAATATTATACTTACCACATATTTGTACCTCATTTTAATGTCATATATGACTTTTAATGATTAAAATCAAACTTACCACTGCAAGTGGCCCTTTCTACAGTGGTGGAAATGTATTGTGCCCTTGTATGACTGTGTGGTTCGAATTCCGTCGTTAGCCAATCTAAAAAAAAATTAAACTTTCCACATATTTGTACTACATTTTAATACCATACAAATATTTAAAGAAAATCCAATGAGAGAGAGAGAGAAAAAAAAAAAACATTCAATTGAAAGAGATAAAACCATCATCCAAATATTACAATGACATAAAATCACTAAATGACATTTTTACACATCAGTTATCACATTATGGGACATTTAAATGTGGTATGGCTAACATTTGCTCATTCAATCAACATCGTAGCTAGTGTTAGGAGTATTAAGATTCTCTGGTTATGGAATTGACATGTGTCAAGAGATTAAGAAGTTAGTTAGGTTTGTTGTGATTGTAGCTTAGAGTGCAAGCTACTATAGCTATTATATATAGCTTGTAATAAACAGTTGTAACTAATAAGAAAGATCAATACATTTCCAAAGATTCATTCCCTCTCTAAACCATCTCAATCTTCTTCTATCTCTGCATAACAGTTCTTACCAAATCCTTCAATGGTTACATGGTATCATCGCCGGAACAAGCATAAAAGCTTGACGATTCTTCGATCTTGGTTTCATCTGCTTCCGCTACATCTCAAGTTTCCTCTGTAATACTGTGATTCTTTCTGGTAAATTTGGGCGTTTCGTCTTCACCCGTTCTTTTGATTTTGCGCTCTACAAAGTGTACACACCAAGTGTTTGTGGTTTGTTCTCTGTCAAGATCACTTCAAGATTTCGTCACAATCTGCAACAATGGTGACAACTTCTCAATTACATATTCTCCAATCTCCAATCACTTCATTGATTTCATCTGTTTCCAGCTCAGTAAACATGAAATTGGATGATACGAATTATTTGGCCTAGCATTTCCAGATGCAGTTACTTCTTAAAGGTCATATCATCATTGGGTTTGTTGACGGCTCAACACCCTGTCTTACCCAGTTTAGTCAAGAATCTTCTGATAACTCTGCATTCTTATTTGGTAATTCCTCCACAAGGGTACCATCAGATGAATACAAGATTTGGAATATGCATGATAAAGCATTAATGCAGTTAATCACTACAACGTTGTCTCCTGATGCAATTTCATGTGCAATTGGCAGTACCAGTTCCAAAGAATTGTGGACTGGGCTTAAAGAACAGTTCTCTACAGTCACAAGAACAAGCATATTTCAACTCAAATCCAAGCTTCAAACTATAAAGAAGGGTAATGATTCCATCACACTATATTTGCAGAAAATTAAAAAAGCAAGAGATTTCTTGACTGCTGCTAGTGTATTCTTTAAGGATGATGATATTGTGATTCTTACACTAAATGGTTTGCCTGCTGAATTTAATATAATAAGATCTGTGATTAGGGGTCGTGAAACTGTGATATCATTGAAAGATCTTCGATCTCAACTACTTGTTGAAGAAACTTTGCTTGAAAATGTATCTACTTCACCAGTGTTATCTGCACTCATGGCACAAAACAATGGTTTTACTTCCAAGAATCGATCTTTTTCCAACTCTGGTGGCAACCATGTTAGTCCCAACTCTAATGCATACAAGTCTTTCAACAACAACAACAAAGGCAGAAATTGGTTCAATTCCAACTTCAATTCGAAGTTTGGCAACAACAAGAATTTTCATTTAAGTCCTGTTCCTGGAATTCTTGGTACATCACCGCCAAGATCACAAAATTATGGCTTTCAGGCCCAAACTTGCCAAATTTGTGGGAAAACCAATCATCTGGCCTCTACTTGTTGATTCAGGAATACAAATTCATCACAGGGATGTCAAATTTGTGGCAAGAACAACCATCTTGCTGATATTTGTAGATATAGAAATACAATTGTTTCTTCAGGTTGTCAATATGTGGGAATCCCTATCACATTGTAGAAACATGTTTTCAGAAGAATCCTACTTCTCCAATGAATGCCATGCATGCTGCCACACCTAATGGTCATTACTCTTAATTCTCAGTGCCATCTGCACCATCACAGCAACATGTTTGGCTTATTGATTCAGGTGCCAATAATCACATGACTTCAGAATTGATTAATTTCTTATTGGCAACCCTATATCCATCAAATGAGACAATCCGAACAACTAATGGTGAATGTTTGGCTATCTCTCACATTGGTTCAACTTTCTTCACAACTCCAATGAAGCTTATTAAGCTTAATTCTATTCTTTATGTCCTAAAATTGTCTCAAAACCTATTGTCTGTGCATAGGATCTGTTTGGATAATAACTGTTGGTTGATTTTCAATGCATTTTCATTTTGGATTCAGGACAAAGACACAAGGAGGATACTCTACAAAGGGCTGTGTAACAATGGATTATACCCCATCACCTTACCAAGTTCTCGTGCAATCATCAATAAAGGGCAACCTGCAGCTTTTCTTGGAAAACAAGTTACAATCAGTATTTGGCATAAGAGACTAGGTCATCCTTCTAATTCAATAGTCTCTTAAGTTTTAAGAACTTTAAATGTCTCCTGTGTTGCTGATAGTATATCTTCACTATGTAAAACATGTTTTGGGGGTAAATTTAGTAAACTACCATTTTCTCATTCAGTTGCAAAGTGTGTAAAACCTTTTGATATTGTACATAGTAATGTGTAGGGCCCTGCTCCTTGTGTGTTTTTTGAAGGATTCAAATACCATGTGACCTTCATTGATCATTGTACCAAGTATTGTTGGATTTTTCCAATATGCAATAGAAGTGATGTTTTTGCAACATTTGTTTTCTTTTACAATTTCATTTTCAACCAGTTTCATACATACATAAAAACTCTCCAAAATGATGGTAGTGGTGAATATATAAGTAAAGCATTTCAAAAGTTTTTTTTTATTTTTTATTTTTTTTATTTTTTTTATTTTTTATGATAAATGAGTGAGCCATCAAATGTCATGTCCTCATACACTAGAACAGAATGGGATAGCAGAGAGAAAACACATACATATTATTGAAACATCCATCACTTTGTTACAATCTGTTTCATTACCATCCTTGTTTTGGTTTTTTGCTTGTCATACCTCAGTATACTTAATCAACAGAATGTCATCTCCTATATTAGATAATAAATCACCATTTGAATTGCTGCATAATTCAATACTTGAGATCCAACATTTGAAAGTATTTGGTTGTTCTTGTTACCCTTGGTTAAGACCATATAATAGCACCAAATTAGAACCTAGAACAACATAGTGTGTCTTTTTGGGGTATGCATCCAAGTATAAAGGGTATATCTTCTATGATGTATCTAGAAAGAAAATTTATATCTCTAGACATGTGATATTTGATGAGATAGAGTTTTCTTACCCATCTTTGGTTCCCAAACATCATTATGTCACTACTACACAACTACCATCACTCATTCAAACACCAATTCCAATTCCAGATCACATTAATGTCCTTATTTTGCCAGAATCACAAAATCACTCCACATTGTGTTCCTCACCAGGTCCCACATAATTAGGTTCAGCTCATATACCTAGTTCCATGCCAAATACTGTCATCAATCAAGCTTCAGAAGACTCCACTACAATTCTAGTTACAGTTTCAAGTTCCAATTCATAAGATTCAAGTTCTAGTCAATCCATTACTGCACCAAAAACACAACATTTGTCTCCTACACTCTCTGTGGTACCTGAATTTCAACCTGAACAACTGCAAATGGTTCTATCTATTCCTCAAATCAATCTTCACCCTATGCAAACAAGGTCAAATAGTGGCATCTCAAAGAAAATTGCTCTACTTGCTGTTGTACATGAAAATGAAGGAGTTGATTTGAGTTAAGTTGAACCTGCAACATATAAGTCTGCATTAAAATCCTCAGTATGGCATGAGGCTATGAAAGATGAGATTTCATCTTTACACAACCAAGGTACATGGTCATTGGTTCCTCTACCACATTACAAGAACTTAGTAGGCTGTAAATGGGTATTTAAGATCAAGAAGAATGTTGATGGTTCAATTGGGAGATGTAAAGCAAGACTGGTAGCTAAAGGGTTTAATCAAGAAAAAGGTATTGACTATGGAGAGACTTTTAGCCCAGTTGTTAAACCTACAACGATGAGATTAGTTCCAGCCTTATCTGCACACTTTGGTTGGACATTAAGATAATTGGATATGAAAAATGCCTTTCTACATGGCACTTTCCAAGAAGATGTGTAAATGGCACAACCACTTGCATTTGTTGATACCAAACATAGAGACTATGTTTGCAAATTAATTACATAAATCCTTATATGGATTGAAACAAGCACCAAGGCTCTAGAATGAGAGATTAACTAGTTTTCTACCATCTTTGGGGTTCAAATCCACATATGCAGATTCATCATTGTTTGTGAAAATTGTTGGCAGTTATGTGGTGATCTTGCTATTATATGTTGATGACATCATTATAATAGGAATTGCAACACAAGCAATCATTGAGGTTATTCAATCTCTCACTCAGGAATTTGATATAAAAGATATAAAAGACTTGGGACCACTTCGCTACTTTTTGGGGATCTAAATTATGCAGAAGAAGAATGGTTTATTCCTATCTCAAGACAAGTATGTCACATATTTGTTAACTAAGTCTGAAATGTTGTTGTCTAAACCATGTGCTACTCCATGCTTGCCCTACAACAGATTGCTCGAAGATGATGGAAAACCTTATAATAACCTGCACTATATAGAAGTTTGGTTAGTGCCCTCCAATACTTAACATTCACTAGGCTTGACATTGCTTTTACAGTGCATCAGGTATGTCAATTTATGCAAAATCCTATGGAGTCACATTTCATGGTTATTAAAAGAATTCTCAGATACTTAAGAGCTACTCAAGGTTGTGGTATTCATTATGTCAAGGGTTCACTGGATGTCACTGCATATAGTGATGCAGATTGGGCAGGGAACCCTAATGATACAAGATCAACCACTGGAATGGTTGTGTTTCTGGGGTCAAATCTCATTTCATGGTCATCTAAGAAACAAAACATTGTTTCTCGATCATTAACTGAAGCTGAATATTGGGTTTGTCAACTATAGCAGCTGAAATCGATTGGATCAACAACTGTTGGTTTTTTTGCATGTTCCATTTTTTGATAAACCATTCCTCTTTTGTGACAACTTATCTGCAATAGCCTTTACTTGCAATCCAATTCAGCATCAACGTACTAAGCACATTGAGATTGATGTGCATTTTGTTCAAGAGAGGGTAGCAAAACAGCAACTGCAGGTGCATTTCGTGTCTTTGAATGAACAGTTTGCTGATATACTTACAAAAAGACTCTCTGCACCACTATTTCAGACACATTGTGCCAATCTCGGGCTCAATTTCTCTGCTTTTGAGCTTGAAGGGGGGATGTTAGGAGTATTAATTAGATCATATGGCTATGTAATTGACATGTGTCAAGAGATTAAAAAGTTAGTTAAGTTTGTTGTGATTGTAGCTTAGAGTGCAAGCTACTATAACTATTATATATAGCTTGTAATAAATGTAACTAATAAGAAAGATCAATACATTTCCAAAGATTCCTTCTCTCTCTAAACCCTCTCAATCTTCTTCTTCTCTCTCTGCATAACAGTTCTTACCAAATCCTTCAATGGTTTATAGCTAGGTTATAAAATGACTGTTTAATAAAAATAAAATTGTTCATTTATGTGGCATCTGTACATCACTTGTTACATTATGTGGTATTAAAATGTGATAAGACTATAATAATATTGTTCTAAATTGTTTAACTATAGTCACTTAATACTACGGTCCAGTGATATTCATCTTCACTTCTAAGTGAGAGATCTTAGGTTCGATTAAAAAATTGTTTAACTATAATGCTATCAATATATATAAGTTTTGTTTTGGTTACAATGTATAGGAAGAAAATTAAATAACCAATAATAAAAATATCAATAGAATACCCTTTATAATAAGAATTCATAACCATAATGGCTCACATCACCAACAATCGCAATACACTAACGCAGGAGAAATGGATAAAAACAAGGAACCTTTGATGAGCAACAAATAGTAATTACTGAGAGTATAAATTCTGCATTGAATGCTTCCTGTTGTGGCAATTGGTTTGACAACGAAACCACAACTTTTTCTAGTAATATTATTCTAAGGGGGATTATATTCACACACCCTAAATTACTTTTCTCACACTCTTTTAATTTTTTAATATTTTATACACACCATTAATACTTGATAAAAAATATTAAAAAATTAAAAGAGGGTGGGAGAAAATAATTTGAGGTGTGTGAATATAATTTCCCTATTTTAAAACCCTCCAATATAAACTATTAAATACATTACATACGTACCTAGAGACTTAATAAGAAATATACATAATAGAAAAGTTCATAGTTTCCTTGTCTGTAAAGCAATATATGTAAAATTAAATAGATAACAAAATTAAATAGAAACTAACAAAGAATCCTGCATCGCTTTTTTTTTTTTTTTTTTTTTTGTGGTAAATAAAAAGAATGGGAACCTCCGTGCATCACATATGTCAGATAAATCTTTCTCATTCTTTAGAAGAAAAAAACTTATTGTCAAAAAATCATATTCATCTTTTAATTAGACCCTTTCTATTACCCCTAAACTCCATGCTCAAAAGTGCAAATATATGAAGAGATCTAAGGGCAGTTAAGCTATGCTGACCAGACAAAAGGTACCAATTTATCCAAGATTTAATATTCTGATTGCTAATTAACGAAGGTTGGACAAAATTGAAGCTCCGTTAAGATCTGCTCATGTTATCATGAGCCCGCAACAATTATTCTTAGCAACAGAACTTATAATTTCTTATTAGCCGAGGATTATAGCAAGGATAGTTGGTTTTGGAGCCAGCAACCATATGGTCTTATTAATATTTTAAAGTTTAAACTATTCTTATTGCGAAATGGTTTTCTTAATTAATAGATAGATATAGGAAATGGGATTTTAATCATACTCAGCCCATGATATTTGAAGATTGGTATACTTGTGTATATATTCATGTTAATGGAGGGGTATTGTTCCAGTTATTTTCGTATATGTATACATATATCAAATAACTAGAACAATGTTCCTCTGAGGAAAAAGTTCGTGAATCTGCTCTACTGGATATGTATAGTGTAAATATATCAGAAGACTGCTCTTTTCTCAAAGTTGTCTAGTATGTAACATGAGATGTTTATATTGTCACAGTGAGAATTTGAACCACAATGCAACATAAACATTTGTCCACCAGTAAAATCATAGCCATATATAAAAAATGTTATATTGGCATATAATGTGGAAGGTATTTTTGTTACACATATGCATGGAGTTAGGATATATATTTGTTGAGATCGCGTCTCTAATTTGTGTAGATTTCATCAACTAACTTGGCTATGGAAAAAAGATAATTTAAACATAGTATTTGTATAGAACCCAACAACTAGCATGAGATTTGCAATTGATAGAATCCTGCCTAACATCAAAAGAGAGAACGTGAATTGTAGCTACTGATCTTATGACGACTACCAAGGCGACTTCAGCTTGCATTGGAGAGACAAGTATCAAACAAAAGCTTCACAAGATATGGACCTTCAATATTTTTATATAATTAATGAGAATATTACCCTATAAAATAAAACCTAGCTAAAAAAATAATAAGATTTATTGGAGTAGCAGAGCAATTCCACTACTATGTATTTTTTGTGTGGAATGAGATTTTATTTTTATTTTTTATCGTTGGTTTTTTTTTTTTGGGGGGGGGTGGTGGTTCAATTTTCTGTAGTTTTAAGGTAGTGTTATCTATACACCTGTTTTTACCTCTCACATTTACTTCTCAATTTCTAGCCGTCCGATAGAGTAAATTGAAAAAAAAAAAAATCAAAAGAAAAAAATTAAAAGACATGTGGAAGATATGAAGGAGTGTACGGATAGAACCACCTTATTTTTATCAATGTGAAACTTCTACGTCGTAAATTTTTAACATTATGGACATGACTTTCAATTTGCCGCCAACGTAATTTCATTATAAGCGTAGAATCACTTGCTAGCAGCCTAGCAGCCGACATAAACTATATTAGTTTGCTATATCAACTACATATTAATGAATTAAATAGGTAGTTGATCAAGAAACTAATATTATGTTCATGTTAATTGTCAAGCTCTTTTGCCAGGAAAGTGTTCACATTCCTAAGTGGATTCCCACTAATTACAAGAGGGCAGCCACCATGTAACGGAAGCACCCCAGAAATTCGGGTTCTTGTGCTTTTGACAAGGACAAGTCAATTACTGCCTAAAAATTGCCTTTTTCAAGCATCACTCTCTAGCTAATCTAATTAATTAAAAAGTTATAAAAAAGTTATGGGGACCATATTACTTGAGATTGGGTTTTCTTAATCCTTAGCAGCTAATGTGTCAACATCTTCAGAGTAATTAAAAGGCCAAAGATGGTCACTTCATGTTGTTCATAAGGACTACAAATCACATATTAATCTGTATAATTTTGGGTTTTTTTTTTTTTTTTTTTTTTTTTTTTTTTTTTTTGTCTCAATCAATAATTTGGCCTAGCTAGCTAGTACTACTGCATTTTGTTCAGCTAGCAAAAGTGACCTTGATGATCGTATGAGTTGGAAAGTGTATCAATTTTCAAAATGGTCGGTTCTCAGCAGATTTGGATAGGTGCTATTTTTGTATTTTATACAAATTCTTATATAGTATCTATCTCCATTGACATTGAGACGATTCTCATTAATTAGTTAAAGCATAAGAATGCATGCATTTGGGACTAAATATGGAAAATCTAATATTCCAAAATCTTGTAATTTGTGGTAAGAAAAGGTCCACATTTTCTTCTCTCTGATGATTTCATAATATATTTCAAAAAAAAAATATATATATATTCATAGGAAGAGGGTGAATCACAATATCACATATGATCCAATGAGGCAATCAAATGAGGGCTGGTTTCCTGCAAATTAATGTAAAAGGGAAAGATGGAGCTGGTGTTTGTAACCTAATCAAAGACCAAATATCTTCATGGAAGATATAAAACCAATGACATTGTGCCACTTGGCGTGGAATTCTTTATTATAATCTTGCTAGCTAAGACCATGCCCGAGAGAGAGAGAGAGAGAGAGAGAGAGAGAGAGAGAAGTGTAGAATATTGGGTAGGTTGAATTGCTGAACTGGTGCGTATTAGGGTTTTGTACTTAATTTACAACAAGCACAAAAATAACCAAAACTTAATTACTTATTTAATATATTAATTAGTGATTCCAATTATGCGTCTTTCTATGGACACGTTTTGTGAACCCCATATGAGTTCCTTTTGAGACATAATCCCAACTTGGGCAAAACCGTGTTTACTAATGTCTGCAGAAAAAAACATGCACTAATTTTCTGTATTATCTTAATTAATTGCTTCTTGGTTCTGCAGAAAATGCGATCAGCCTTACATTCTGTAGTTTTCTATATATTTTCTTAATGTTGTTTGCCCTGGTTGTAAACCATAAAATGTGATCCACTAGCATCCACACAGACTTTGACTCCCAGTAATGCATCATAGCCATCAAGAATTCAATTTATGTTTCCTTTCTGCATATTTTTTTTAGCGTCCACACAGACTTTGACTCCCAGTAATGCATCATAGCCATCAAGAATTCAATTTATGTTTCCTTTCTGCATTTTTTTTTTAGCGTCCACAAAGACGTTGACTCCCAGTAATGCATCATAGCCATCAAGAATTCAATTTATTTTTCCTTTCCTTTCTGCATATTTTTTTTTCACCCCACTTGTATCTATTATTGAATATGTTCAAAGTAAATTATTTTTCTGCATGCATATGTGACAAGAATGACCTTTTTTGTGGAGATTTTTTTGTCTTAACCATAGGCAGCTTTGGGGAGCGAAAGTTGCAATTGCATAGGGTTCCAAATTTGAAAGGCACTTGAAATTTTTTTGCCATGTAACATATATATGTAATTAATAATGCTCTATATTATAATAAATTGCTTTTATTAGCACTTTAAAGTCTCATTGTGCACTCATTATAAGTATAATTTTTTTTCTTTCTATAAAAATTTGAAGTGCACAATGAGATATTTGGAGTGCCATAATAACACTCTAAAAGATGTTTTTTTTTATATTTTATTATATAATAATGCTATCAACTTTAAAGTGAGAATTTTTGAAGTTTTTTTTCTTGTTTGGTTGTTTAAGATATATTGAATTACTTTTGATTATTTAGTGAATGTTATGTTTGTAGCTCTTTTTACTTATTATTTAATGACATTTTGTAAACTTACTACCAATGAGTTCTAAAGTTTGTTTCGATTTAAGTTATTGCTTTCAAGCATCAATGCATTGTCCTACTTTTTTTGAAAAACTATCTTAAGGAGGGGCTTAAGGAGGAACCCTTTTATGAGTTTCGCACATGGCCTTCGAAATTTCAAAGACTACCCTAGTCTTAACCATGTATCTTTTACTCTTCTCAAGTAAATGAATGTATTTGTTTGTTTTTTCCTTAGTTATATAGGAAAGTAATAATGACATTTTTTTTGTTGTTTGATTTATTTAATTTGACGGCCATAAGTAAAGAGAGGTGTTTAGGAGGAAAAAAATAGTGTGTGATATGACATGCATTTGTGTGTATGCTTTTCATAATAAATTGATGACTATATCAAATAATTGAATATATATAGTTCAAGTTTGTACTTCGAAGTGTGATCCAAGATGATGACCTTCACGCACACGGGCTTCACTGTAATTAGATTGCTTAATCAAAGATTATTGTAAGACAAACATTGAGTCACACAACATCATGATTTCCTCTATAAATTATATTTATTCCATTTTTTTTAATTCTAATAATCGAATTGTATACTCCACCTACTTGCCAGCCAAGCAACCGCACCTCCTCAACTGCATGCGCATAACTATCATTTATTCAGACATGGCTTAGTTTGCATGCATGGGAACTCATGAAATGTTATATGTTATATTCTAATAAGACCTCGAAAATTGAGTTGAAACACATGCTTGCATGCATTTACATACATACATACATATATATACACATATATATTTCTAATGTAGTAAGTAGTTAAGAAGTCCAATATAAAGAGAGACAATTATCTCAATTATTGTACATTTCTCAAACATTTGCATATTGTCCACAGTGTGCATCGTAACCTTTTTCCAAATTAACCAACTTTTGTAAAGTTCAAATATTTGAGGAAATTGCTTTTACTATCTTCTTTAAACTTTCTCTAATTACTTGATAATCTGTGACTCACAAAATTATGGATTTCCCACCAATGTAGGTTGTATATATAAAAGTCTTCTTCTGTTAAGGATCTATTGTAAGGCCCACTTTAGATCGTGTTCCAATGATCTAACTATTTATCTTTTAGGTTTTCTCTTAAAGATTTAGTTTTTAGAAAATCACTTAAATATGAAATTATTTGACAGTCAATGGTAGTCATATTAGAGCTCAAACTAGCATAAGTTATTATTGATAATTTGTTTTCATAGATGGCCACCTGGGTTCATAACATTATAGAAAAGAATAAAAGCGTAGTCAAATTATACGTGGCCTTTGGCAGTACCATAAACAAAAGACTATCTATATAAAAAAGGAACATCAATGTGGCACCAGTATCTCAAACTAATTATCATGCTATTTACCATGTGTTTTATTTTTGTCACATGGCACCACAAGATACGACGAGCAAATCGCCAAATTAGCATTTCTGCTTCATGTGCAAGTCCTTTTTTGTATTGGTAAAATTTAAAAAAAAAAAAAAAAATTTACTCTATTAATGCCACATTTGGGTCGCCCTTAACCTTTAAATTTTAAAAAACAGCCTTGGCTTAGTAGTTTGGCTTAACTGAAGTTACTGAGTTTTATATTAGATTAAGGAATTGAATTAGTAAATTGCCGCCGAACTCAAAACAAAAAAAAAAAAAGATAAAAAAAAGGTAAATTGCCGCCAAGTGATGTGGTTTGATACGTTTGTTCCCATGCATATATGAAAATATAAAAAATGTCATTTCATTATCCCGATAGCTAGCTAGCTTACTTAGCTGCACTAGTTGAGAGTTTGTACTGATAAAATACATATAAATGATTGTATATGAAGTTGACTTATTGAAATACTTAGCCTTCTTTATTATTGATTAAGAAAATTAATTAGCTAATAAGTTTACAACAAAAGTAAGTTTTGTTGGCTAATGTCTGAAAATCAACGACAAATCGACTGAATGTTTACTTAAGATGTTGTTATTTATTGGAAGTTATATAAAGAATTGTCAAAGTCACATGGTGCTAAATAGTATGGGTTTAGCCAAGTTAACTAAGCAGCTGTTTGTTAATTTCATCCTCTCTGCATCCAAGTTTGACAGATTCAATATAATCATCTTATCATTTGTCCCAAAAAAAAAAAAAAAAAAAAAAAAAAACTGTACGCGTTAAGATATGCTTAAAACTACCCTCCACTCGATATGCATCACCTCTTGATTATTCCTTTTTATTAAAAATTATTACATTGTTATAACAGGGTCCACGATGAATGTTATGTTATGGCACAAGCTAGCGGTCTTATAGTTGCTCACAATAACAACCATCAAACTCGGATCAACATCAAATGGATCCTTGAGTTCAACCAAATTAAGCATATCTCTCTCAAATGGGTGTTTATTACTGTTCACATTTTTCATTAACTATTGTCGTCGATTATTACTATATTCTGGGCCTGCTGTGTATCAAATGGTATCTCTTTCGTGTGATGGAGTACTAACATTTGGCGTAAAGCTGTGCAAAATACTTATATTAAGCAAACCATATCTGAATTAACTAACACATCTTAATCATGCCAGGTTTTATGAGCATGACATGCAACGTCAAACTCAGCTTAAAATTGTCAAAGGTTGGAAATTCAACCTCATATCCAATATAATATAGGGTTTGAAGTAATTGTATATGGCTTAATTGTTGAAAAAGTTTACAATTTAGTTTTGGATTATTTTTTAGAGAAAATCGTCTTTGAGATTGAAGTAACTTTGGTTCCTGACAATAAAAATCGATAGAAGTGGTATCTAAGTTTATCCACCGTAAATGATTTTAGTCATTCCATGACAACTCTGTCAATATTCTAATTTAATTGTCACGCAACCACCTTTTTAAGGATATTTTTGTGAAACCTACTCTTGCACTTAACGAGAGTTTTCTTTTTGTAATCTACCTGTTTAGTTGCTCTTCTTCTTCCTTAATTAGTCTATAGCTGTACGTTATCTCCCAACATTAATATACTAATACTCCAGTCTTTCGCAGTTGATTGCAAGACAAGTCAAAGGTAAAATGAGTAGAATGCCAAAAATAAATAAAAATATATATCCGTCGATTATACAAGTTGAATGTGTAAAACTTGCCTTTTCAAGCAAGAAAACAAGATGGAGTTGTTACACAATTTAATCAAATCTACAGTGTATATATATATATATATATATATATATATATATATATGTAGAGAGACAAATCCAATTCTTAAATTGGGTTTTGTCCTCCACAATAATAAAAAAAGGTTAGAACCACCGAAAAAAAGGAAGATAAAAGAGAAATAAATTATAATTTTAGCTAGCCCTCTCTTTATATTCCATGAAATTATGTATTCTTGTCAATGCAATCTCAAGTGTCTGCTCACTCATGTTGGCAAAGCACACCCTGAACCAACCTGGCTCAGAGCAATGACAAGAAGATCCTGGAGATATATTTAGCTTCACTTCATGCAGCATGGAATCCCAAAGGGTCAGTTCACCTTCTCTTGTTGGTTCATCCAAAAATGGACTTAAATTCATCCAGCAAAACAACCCAGCATTTCCTTTCAAACACTCGATCCCCGATTTCTTCAAACCCTCGACGATCATATCATATCTCTTCCTCAGTCTCTCTCTGTTTGTCTTTATGTAATTTTCAGTGAATTCCTTGTCAGATAACATGGAAGCCAAGAGATGTTGTGTTTGAGAAGATATTAGGGTGAAGCTTGACATCCTTCTTGCTGTTGTCACAACCTTATCATTGTAAGAGTACACGGTGCCAACTCGAAAACCCGGAAGGCCAAGATCTTTGGATAGACTATAAACAATGTGGACTCTTTCTGCATCCTTGTACTGCCTGTCTTCAAGAATTTCTGCCACACTAATGAATTCGGAGGATGAGAAGGCGGATCCCGAGTAGATTTCATCAGAAACGAGATGGATGTTTTTTTTAGTGACGAATTCAAGAATCTGTTCAAGGACTGCTCTTTGGATTGTTGCACCAAGTGGGTTTGATGGATTTGTGATTAGTACCCCTCTCACTCTCATGTTCTTGGCTTCTGCCTCTTTGTGTGCAGCTTCTAACGCTTCTGGAGTAATCTGGAAGTTGTTTGAGCTTTCACAGTGGATTGGCACAATGTTCACACCAGTCCTCCACCTCAAATCTCTATCAAATCTGAAGAAGAAAATTTAAGTTGACATTAGTTTTTGATGATCAATATGAAAAAAAAAAAAAAAAGTCACAAAAAATTGCACGAAATAATATAACTTCCAGATGATAACATTCTCTTGTCAGATGGCATGTTATGTCCAGACTCATTCTGACGTCATGCGGTTAAAATGAGAACACTTAAGAAATGTTCCGCGTAAACATTTTGAAAAAGAAAAACATGCCAGACTGTCTGACAAGAGAATATTTCTGTAACTTTCAAAGTCCTTAAGTTTGAGTGATGGAGGAGTATTCTTACCCTGGATAGTATGGTGTTGGAACAAGCAAAGCATCACCAGGATCAGCTATGATGAAAGTCAACAGCTCATTAGCTGCGGTTGCCCCTGCTGTTAAGACTACTCTAGCAGGGTCAAATTTCGCTCTTCCTCCTCTAATTTGTTCCATAAAACTGGCCATTGCCTTTCTAAAAGACAAAAGGCCATGGTAGTCTTGAAACAAGGCATTTTCTCTAAAGCCAGACACTCCCTTTGATCCCTTTGAACCCAAGTTGGAGGCTTCTGAATTTTCTTCCAAGTACTTTTCCAACAGATCAAACGAAACCTGTTCAACAAAAAAAGTTAATATTAGATGAAAATTCTAGAAGTATTCAGATTTTTTTCTTCTGGGTTTTGTTGACAAATGATCATTTGTGATCATGAGAAGCACTTACTTGATTTTCAGCTAGTCCCATCTGTATGACTCCAGATGGATTGCTTGATTCATGATAAGGGTTTTCATCATAAGCTTTCCATCCTGCAAAGTATGGAGAGTCTTCTCCATGAGTATCAGAAACAGCTATTTTTGATAGCCCAACAGAAGGCTGCTGCTGTTCAATCTCTATAGCCATATCTAGCTTTCTTATAAAAGCACTTTGGCCTTCAAGAAAGCTGTAGTTATGTGAGAGAGAGAGAGAAAGAGAGAGAGAGAGAGAGAGAAGCGTTGAATGAGAATGGTTTGAATGAAAAACCTTTGAATTCACCCACTTATATATAGGAACTGTTTGGAGAGCAATGGCATAAAAAAATAATGAACAAAAAAATTTCCTCTCAACTTGCTTGTTTTATTGAGAAATAAGCAGAAAGAATAAGAATCAATCATTGATTCTGTGACATAAGCAAGAGTATATCAAAGCTGGCATTTTACATACATCAAAGTAGTTTTTATCTCATCACCTACATGTACCCAACAACTGTCAATAATTTTATGCTATGCTCTCAAAGCATTCTTATATCTTAATCTTCCTAAAATCAGATTAAGATTAGACAGAATATATGGTTAGGTTTCTCTCTCTCTCTCTCTCTCTCTCTCTCTCTCTCTCTCTCTCTCTCTCTACAAATCCTAATGTACACTTCCCAACCTATATGACAAATCAAATCCTTGCTGAGCAAACCCTAATCCCAAATGATGCTTGAAATTAAAATGCTTGCAAAAATTAGGTATTTTAGTCAAAATAGTTTATGAGATTGGCATAACTCTTCACTTTGATCCATGAGATTTGAAATCGATAGAAGTGGTTACTGAGTTTGCCCACCATCAATCACTTTGGTCATTCCATAAAAAAATCTCTGTTAAATAGGACCAAAATGATTAGACAAAAAATTAAGAGTATTTTTGTCATTTTTTCCTTATTTAAAAGATTTTTTTTTTTTCACGGAATGACCAAAATGATTGAGGGTTACAAAATTAGGGACCAATTCTATCGATTTTAAATTTCAAGGACCAAAGTATGCCAACTCAAAAGCCATTTTGGCTGAAAAGCCTAAAAATTATTATTTGAAGAGATCTAGTGGTTAAGTTTGATTGCCGGACAAAGATACCAGTTTTCACAAGATTAAGATTCTGATTTGTGTGCAAATTAGCTAGGACTGCATATAATTGAAAGCTCCATGAAGATCTGCTGACCCCACACATCACACATGCATATGTATTAATTCCTAGCAACAAAATATATAACTAGGGTTTTGAGGTTTAAATCAATAATAATCTCATGATCTAATTTAATTATCTAAAGAAGTATGTGTTATTTTTAATAGGACAATGTATTTGTCTGCATGTCTTTATGTGTGTATTCGTGCAGACAAAATGGTTTTAGTGGCAAAACAATAAGGGATATATATGGTTTTTGGGGCTCAATATGGTGAAAATACATGTGCAAAAGCTCAACATCTAGCTAACATGAGATTTGCAATTAATAGATGGAATCCTATTGCATACAACAGAGAGAGAACGTGAATGGAGTGATGAGATGACGACTACTAGATCGATCGGCCACTTCAGCCTGTAAGGGAGAGACAAGTATCAACCAAAAAGTCTACAACAGATATGGAGCTTCAATTATATGTGCATATGGCAATTAGATTAATTGAGATCATGGGTAATTACACTTCTTTCAGTGGAAATGTGCTTTTCATCTTGGATATGTTAACTTAACAGAAATGGAAGAATGACTTAAAATATGGGGAAATTAAAGAAAGGTATCAAATCAACTAGTCCTTCTATTGATTACGGATTTTAAGAGAAAATGTACACTCTTCTGATTTTATGTATTAGAAAACATAGGAAATAGTTAATACATATTTTAATAAACGCTTGGAACTCAGAAATTTATAATAATTATAATTCCTATTCTTTGTAAGTAAATTCAAAGATAAATGCTAAGAGGAATCTCTATGAACTATCTGTCATCTCATGTTCTTGGCACAATGTTTTATAATGTTGGCACGAGCATTGATGTTAAACCGTGAGGTTATAAAGAGTTCATGAAAATTCCCACTTTTGAGAGAGTTCCCTTAGCATTTCTCAAGTCCAAATCAGCTATTGATTTAGAAAGCAGGTAAAATTATTGGTTGTACAACAGAAAAAATTAGAAAATGAACCTTCAAGGACCACAAGAAATATTACATTCGAACTAAAATATTGCTATAGGTTATGTGAAAACTTTCAAGAGCATGATTCATTCTCAATATGTAAGTGAGAAAAGGGATGGTGGGGTTGTCTTTTACCAATTATTGATTAACAAAATTATTGACATGTTAAGAAGAAAATTATTGGAAGCAAAGAGCTAGAACACTTCAAGTCTTCATGTGTGCTTTATGTATGGAAGTGAAAGTTGTATTCTTATTTGGGAAAAGGATTCTCGCCGGATCCTTTTTATGAGGATCCCGTGATCGTGACCGTTCATCGTATATCGTGCAGTCAATTTTCGTCAGGTACTATTTATATTTAATTTTAAATTTTAAATTTTAAATAATTTACAACCGCACGATATACGATAAACGGTCACGATCACGGAATCCCTAGAAAAAGAATCCGACGAGGATCATTTTCCCTTATTTGCATCAAGTTATCAACTATAAAGTTAATGGATTAGGAACTAATTAAGAAGCTGTTAGAAGCCCATTGCTGAGAAAGTGTTCACATTTTTAAGTGCATTCCAACTGAGGAAAATGTCATGAAATGGAGAATGGAGGCACACCAGAAATTAGGACACGTATGAAAAGGACAGACTAATTGGTTTTATAAGGAACATCTCCACAGTCTGTACGGTCCTAGATGGCCATTTTGCAGCATCAGTGTAGTCCTAACCCTAATTTAATTAATTGCTTTATTACACAAGGAAAAAGGCTGTGGGGGATATCATTGACTTTACATGGAACAACTCAAATCACTGTAGCCCTAACCCTGATTTAATCAATCAATTAATTAAACAAGAAAAAAAAAATGCTGTGGGGGTTTTATAATTACTTGGATGATTGATGAGATATTCTTAATCGTTTTAGTAGCTACTGTGTCAACATCTTCTGAATACAGGGCCAATGTTTGTCTTTTAATGTTGCTCAGAAGGACTACATGCAACTGAGTCACTGAAAGCCAGTGCATCTCTACATTATATTATATGCATCTGTTTATGTAATTAGTGGTATGATTAATTTGGAGTCTCCCAAATGGATCCGGATTCTCTCTTATTTTCCCTCTCCTTCCGTCTCCTCCTATTTGAACGCTCACGATTAAGTCACGTAAATATTTTGTGTTGATTTCTTTGTAGAAAGATAAATACGAAGAGGAAAGTGAGAAATGAGGGAAGAGGAGGAAAGAGATTTGCAGGAGAGATAATCATGCTAATTTCCAAATTGTAAAAAAGAAAAAAAAAAGAAAAAAAAAAAAGGGAGTTGGCATGTTTAATTGTAAGCCAATTATCAGAATAAGAATACTCTCCGGATCCTCAAATCGTGTATGTTCATTGTATATCGTGCGGTCAATTTTTGTCAGATACTATTCATATATTTAATTTTAAATAAAAATATTTAAAATAATTTCTAACTGTATGATGTATGATGAACGGACATGATTCGAAGATCCACAGAATCCTCATAAAGAAAATCCGGAGAGGATCCTCTTTCCAATTATCACACCCCAAAAATCTTGATGGAAGATATAAGACCAATGACAGTGCGCCACTTGGGATTGTTTATTATAATAATGCCATTAGCATGTCAAAGAAGATAACCATAGATTATTATTGGGTAGGTGAATGTCACCTTTAAATCAATAATTAATTACTGACTCTACCTCTATCGCTGAAATAGATAACGACTACATTGTTTGTAGGAAGATTTTAACAGCATAAATCAATGTTTAAGTTTTGACAATTGATGTTTTTCGTTATCGGTCAATTACTGGTTGAGTAGTACTTCTCTTTTCTGTGTTAGCACATAAGTCACAAGTTCAAAAACCCTTCTGTGTTTGTACCAACTCGTTTTGGGACCTTTCAGAGACACATTCCCGACTCGTGAATGCCACTGTGTTTTACTAGTGTCTACCCATGAACATGTCCATAAGCCATGTATGGTTGTTTTATCTTGGAAATTTCCTGCATACATAAAATACATGTTGTGCTTCTGCATATATAAAAATTGTCAACTTTGTATTTAGTACGTACAGAATACATGCCTTTTTGTATATATATATATATACTGCCATAATCCCATTTTCTTAATGTTGTTTGCTTTGGCTGTACAACATGAAATGCGATCCACCATCGTCCACATAGACTTTGACTCCAAATAATGCCAATAATATTCAAAGTTTTTTATTTGATTTTTTTTAAATCTGAAAAAGGTTAGAAAGAGGTGAGGCTATATCATTCCAGGACCAGAGCATACCATAAGTCTTTTTGAGAACTTACAGAGATGGTTTTAGCTTATATTTTATTGTTTTTACAAATCGTATTTCAAGAGAGATTGTCGACAACGAGATTCGAACTTAGATCTTGGTCTAGCGAAGTAAACGATCATTACCAATTACTCAACCAACCCTTGTTGACTTTTTTATTTTCCCCTCAACTTGCAATATTTTTTGTTAACTTTTATATGTTTATGGTTGAATATATATTCTAGAGAGAGGATCCTCGCCGGATCCTCTTTGTGAGAATCTCGGGGATTCTCCAATCACATCTATTCATTATACATCGTGCGGTCAATTTTCGTCATCAAGTATTGCTTATATTTAATTTTAAATAAAAAAATTTACAATTATTTTTTTCGCACGATAAACGATGAACGAATGTGGTTTGAGGATTCTCGGGATCCTCACAATGAGAATCCGGAGAAGATCCTCATTCTATATTATAAACAATGTCTCTACATATGTGCCAATAATCACCTTTTTGTGGAGAATTTTCTGCGTCCCAAGTTCCCAACCACGTGCTTTCCTCCCAAACTCTCTCTAAAAAAATGCATGTGTATGGCTGTATTGTACGTATGAGTTTCTCAATATTATTGGTGGAATACTAACTCCGCGCGTATATAATTAAGTTTATATAGCTAATAAGTGCATTGTTTAAGTTTCTTAAATTCCTAAATTGTGATCCAAGAACCTCCATGCACAGAGGCTTAATTAGAGATAAGATTGCTTTATCATGATTGTAAATTATAAGACGCACCAACCACGATTTATTTTTGTTTTGTTTTAAAGTCTTAATTGGATAATACTAAACATGCATATGAACATTTGATCATACGCATGAATATTGAATGATCCGTCTAGTCACACTTTCGATATGCTTCATTCGAAGAGCTTATGGTTCAATTTTATAGGCAAAATATATTTAAACAAATACCTAACTTGTAGCATGTTTGAGAATGTTCTCAGAGGTAGAGCCACTAAGGGATCAGAATGGTCCCACGTCCATCTTGTCTTTTTTCTTGCTACCATAACATATTGTTGCTGCTATTGCTTATCAGTTGAATATCATTAAAATTCACGCATGCCCTTCTCAATCCAAACTCTTTTTTCCTTTACATGCCTCATTTTTTCACTCCCTCTTATTTCATTGTAGACTTCCCGTCCCCTCCTTTTGCTATCAACTTTTCTTTGTATTTTCTTGTCCTTTCGTTATATTCTTGATTTTTTTTTCTTAACTCTTTACCTCATATCCAAGTGTTTGAGCTTGTACAATATTTTAGTTCTCTATATTGAATTTGATGGGTCTTTCAATGTTTGTGCACCTTTGATTTTTCATGTTCTAAGGCTTCTCCTCACATGAAATTCTAGTTCCACCACTGAATATTTTTGCGAAGAATAACCCATTTGCTAGAAACACAACAAAATTTATTTGAAAAAACCAAGCAATTTATGAAAATCCATTCAAAAGCTCTTGCCGAATCGCAAAGAACACTAAATATATATGTGCTTTTTTCAGAATCGAGAAACGCTTTTAACTTTTTCAATCATACGTTGCAAAAATTGTATATAATTGTCTCAAAGTCATTTTAATTTTCCCAAAAACAATTTCAAACTAGTTCTGAAAATAACAGTCTAGCAACATAATATGTCGGATTCACAAATAGCACGTATTTACATGTAGCCATACTCCACCTCCGTGCCAACCAGGCAACCACGCAGGATCAGCTAACTGATTGGCAAGCATCTTATCTCATGTATACATACATACATACATACATACATACATACATATATACAGGGCTTTACATTGGAACTCATGAAATTGTACAATTATATTCTAATTCTAGCTAGCAAGGCCTCATAAATTGCATTCAAACACATGCATATACATGGAAATGAATATGTATACATACTTATTACAATATCTACAAGACTTCGGGACTTTTTAGCTAATTCCTGAATAACTTTAAGTCAGACCTTCTTTCGCACTATTTCAGATCCAAAAATATTGGAATCTAGCACATTGTTTTAGAAAACCGTACACTGTTTTAGAAAACTTCATGTTTCTTGCCATTTTGATTCGTAACATTGACACAATAATTGATTTTAAATTGTTAGATAACAGAGAATTCATGGTGAGTCCTACTTTTGAGAGAGTTCCCTTAACAATTCTCATGAATATATTATAGGATTTTGTTTGGTTTTTTAAATGTAAATTAAGAGTTTTTTTCTCTTCAATGACGACATCATATCATTTTACCATACGTGCTATAAGTGGAATTGTTAATTCTCTTTATCATAATTTGAATAGGGAATATTTTTGAAATGTCATGAACTTATACACCTTTTCAATTTGTTACATGAAATAAAATTTTAAGCGACCTATCATACCAACTTTCCAAAATCATTAATTTGTCATCTCACCCTAATTAAGTTTTCCATTCAAAATAAATTATGAGCAAGGCACATGATTTATGTTCAGGGTTATTTTGGACATTTCAACATCTCACTCCCCCTTTAATAAGTTGCCTTTGACAAAAATAACTCTAGGGTTTCTCAAAAGGTACAAAAAGAAGATTGATCTGGTATACAAGAATCTGAAGGTTTGCAAAAGGGAACGACATGCACTCGCTTCTCTGTGTTTTGAAGTGAAGATGACTAAAAATTATAGAATCATTGGGGACTCTCCAATCTATTGTATAATTGGATGATATTCTTTATATTGAAGTATCTAAAATAACCCTGAACACAAATCATGTGCAAAGAATGTGATTTTTTTTTTTTTTAGGAAAAACTTAACGAAATTAGGACGAGATGAGAGATTAATGATTTAGGAAAGTTAGTATGACAAATTGCTTAAAATATTAGCTTATATGGCAAAATGATAAAAAATTGTATAAGCTCATATGACATTTAAAAAAAAATTTGCTATCTGAATATCATCTCTAGAACAATTCAATCCATTTTGAGAACATCTAATCATCCAATAAATCAAACAAATTGAAAGTTCATCATGAAGGTATAGATGACTAAATCTTTTATTAAGAAAGAAAAAAAAAATTCTTTAAATTAAATGAATTTTTCTAGAGATAATTGTTAGATGATGACAAAGAGAATAATGATTTTTTTTTTTTTAATAACATTTGTACAGTGAAATACTATCACGTCATTATTGAATGTGAAGTGACTCCTTACATGAAAGAAACCAAGGATGTTATCAACTATATTGGCAAAATATATAATCATTCACACATGTTTTTAATTTTCAAAAACAGTAAAAGTTGGTAAATGAAATGATTTTCAAACAGTCCTGTAACATCATTTCGTAGTACAATAAAAAAAGTTTACTAAAAAAAAAAAAGGACAATAAAAAAAATAAAATTAGAAACCTCAAAATATTCTATTGGTTTTACTGAGCTTGTTATGGGCCTGAGTCTAGGTCCAAAATGGAGGAACAAAACTTTTGGGCTTCAATCCATTTCACATATCTATAAGTTAGTCTGTGGGTCCATTTCTGGCCCGGAAAGAAAAAACCATTTCCTTGGCTTCCAAGTCGGATGAGGATCCCATCCGGATCCAAATAGCTAGGGATCATCATATTTTAACCGTTCATCATATATCGTACGATCAGTTTTCGTTAGATACTATTTATATTTAATTTTAAATAAAAAATTCAAACGTACGATGAACGGATATGAAAATCCTTAGAATCCCCACCATTTGAATCCGGATGGGTCTCTCACTCCTCCACCTGTCCCACCGGAGCTCCACGTTACCAACGGCGAAAGGCTCCTGAATTCACTTCGCCGACACCTCTCTGAATCTTCCCGCCCCCTCCACGGCTTCGTCTTCCTCCAAGTAACCCACTTTTTCGTCGTTATTCAATATATATTTTCATAAAAAAAATTTGGGTAACTTTGGTTTTGATCAATTTGTTGTTTTCAGGGAAGCGAAGAGCAGAATCGCTATGACACTGATCACACCGAGCTCTTCAGGTACCCAGTTGAAATAATTCATATTGTTGATTATACTCCTAATTATCATTAATTTTCAGCTTAGTTTTCGATTTTTGCATTGCATGTTTAATTGTTGTTTGATTCTGTGGAATCCCAGTTTGTAAAAATGGAAATTGTGATTATCCAATGTGATTAGATTTTGATATTAGAGATTGAAATTTTCCATTTAATCTAACTTGGTTAACTCCGCCTATGTAAGTTTATCTTACATTGCAGGTCCCAAGTCCGGATAAAGGAGGAGGGGGAGGGTGTCAGGTAGTTGACAGCCGACACTTCTAAGTAAGGTTCTAAAAAATGTTAGGCGCTAGTCGGGCGGCGAGTTGGGACCTAACGCCAAGATGGCTAGGCGGGGTCTAGGCAAGTGCCTAGGCGGATTAGTCGGATTTAACTAAATCCATTATATTTCATGTAAATAAGTGTATGTTTATACTTATAATATATATAATTTTATCATAAACTATAAAATAGAATGACACATATATTATGAAGTATTGAAATATAATGAAAACATGGGGAACAAGCATATAATGTGTGCTTATTTAAGTATTCAACAAGTCTCTTACAATTTATTTAAAAAAATAAAATACAAAATGAAAGTTATATATTTTCTACCTAAGTAAGTCGCAACCTAGGCGGATGCCTCAAATGCCAAGGCATTAATCGGGTCGGTGGCCAGCCGCCCATCGCCTAGTGCCTAGGTAGGGATTTTTAGAACAGTGCTCCTAGGTTACGTCGAATCCTTATGATTTAATCTAACTTGGTTAAGAAAGATCAATGCTTTTTTCATTAATGGGTGATTTTTTTTTATTTTCTGATTAGTGATCTGATTTTCCATTACAGACAAGAGAGTTACTTTGCTTACTTGTTTGGCGTAAGAGAACCTGGTTTCTATGGAGCTATAGTAAGTACATAGAGTTGCGACATTCGGGTTGTTCTTGAATGGGAAATTATTTTTGTTGGGTGTTTCGGGTTACACGTAAATGTTGTGTCGAACTGATTTTTTTGGACCATTTTTTTTAAGGACATTGCAACTGGGAAATCTATTCTCTTTGCTCCAAGGTTGCCTGCTGAATATGCTGTTTGGTTGGGAGAGATTAAGCCTGTATCTTACTTCAAGGTGAATGTCGGTTTAATACATTTCTTTGTCAACATAAGATGCAGTCGTTATTTGTTAGATCACATTTGTGCTATACATTTGCAGGAAAGGTATATGGTTAGCACGGTATACTATACTGATGAGATCACAACAGTATTACATGATGAATACAAGGGAACTGGTAAACCTTTATTGTTTCTCTTGCATGGTCTCAACACTGATAGTGATCAATTCTCAAAACCCGCAGAGTTTCAGGTAAATGTCCTTTTTTTGTTCTCAAATCGTACTTTCAGAAAAAAACTTGTTTCACAAGGTCTTGGTTCAGATGGTTTAGAAAGCTGAGGTTGGAGAGTGCTAGTGTTTGGTTGAATAGTTAAATAAATTAATAATAACTATATATGGTAATGACTTGTTGCTTGCTTTCTCCTTTTTTAACACAATTTTCTGTAATGCTTTACTTATAGCATTACCACCGTAGAAATATGTATATATCTTTCCCTCAGTAGTTTGGGTGGTTTTAAGGACTTGGCAACAAGCTTCGTTTGTTTTAAACTAAATACACAACCTTCATCTTCTTTCAGTAGAATGTTAAACTTAATATATATTCTTAATCTTTGTATAGGGGATTGATAAGTTTGACACAGATTTGACTACCTTGCATCCAGTTTTGACTGAATGCCGTGTTACAAAATCAGATCTGGAGCTTGCCCTTATCCCGTTTGCCAATGACATAAGCTCTGAAGCTCATGTTGAGTTAATCTTTTATGAAAACGTTCGATTGCACAAATGTGCTTCGTATAAACATCATATGCGTCTTTAACAAGTAAATGTCCATTTAACACTTACTTCTGCATAACTTCGTTGTAAGTATATCTGTGAGTACATGCCCGTTACGTACTTCTAATAGCAAGAAGCAGCTTAAGAATGGACAGTTATTTCACTGCTGCATGAACTTTGTGCACTTTGAAATCTTGATTTTGGGCTCATTCTTATAACATCTTTAGAAATATTTCAAAACTTGACTCCCTTTTTCTTAATCATGATTGCTATTTTCTTTTTAACCGGGTCATGAGAAAAGTTAGGGTAGGCATGTGCGAGTATCAGTTGGAAAGCATGTTTCTTCACCACACCTACATGTATGGTGGCTGTGAACATTGCTCATACACATGTATTTGTGCTACTGGTGATATTAGGTAGGCTTTTTGTAATCAAAGTTATTGTTTATGTTTCCATGAGGTAGTTCCAGTAATCTGGTGGGTTCCAGTATTTAACAGATCATTTTGATTTCATTATAGGTACGAATATATTGATATTGACGTTAAACCTCAACTGTAAAATATTGGCTAAAAATTCTATTGCTTTTAAAAATACAGTGATGTTCTCCATTATGGGCATGCAGCAGCTCCAAATGACAAAGTACACTATACCTCACTACTGAGTACTTTGTCAAATTACGAAAATTAGCTAAAATTCATAACGTCTTCCGTGCAGATCTTGGAGGATGAAGACTTGGCATTGCTTGATATGGGAGCTGAATACAACTTCTATGCTTCTGACATATCTTGTTCTTACCCCGTGAGTATGTGCATTTTTGTTGAAACTGTTCTTTTAGCAATGTTGAGGTTCTGTGAACTGAAGGGTAATAATTAGAAGTAAGCAGGAGACTCTTCTTATGGTAGTGTGGACGATGCCTTTTTGTTTAATTCTTTCAACCTTATCTGCAGGTGAACGGAAAGTTTACCCCTGACCAAGCACTTATATATAATGTAAGTGCAGTAGTGTTATCGTCGCATTGATTGTGTCTTTAAGTTTTCGTATTGCTCTTTCTTTTTGTGCACGAGTGTACACACACGCATGATATGTGTGCTTATGACTCCAGGTTGGTGTGCAGTGCCTGCTTTAGTTAACACAACATTTATATTTCTGCGTTCAACGTTTTGTAGCATTTTCTAGTACATATTTACTTTTTGTTTCTAATTATCTTGCTGTTGCAGGCTGTCCTCGATGCTCAGAATGCAGTCATATCTACAATGAAATCTGGAGTAAGTTGGCTAGATATGCATAAGTATGACTATATTTGACTACGTTTTACGAAGAATATTTAGGCTTTTGCAAATATCATATACATTCTGATTCTCTTTGCCTCCTTATAAT